>NW_022681162.1:0-28359 GCF_009764315.1 Trachypithecus francoisi | reverse complement strand
CTGTCCCCACTGACACCGATCTCAGAAGCCACAATGCACCACATGTGGCCACCGTGCCGGGATAGCCCAGGCCACGATCCCCACTGAGCTGGACTCTGGGATCCCCTCTGTCCTCCATCTTGTTCCTTCCCTGGTCTCCTAGAGGGCTGGGCCCCACCCCTCTGTGGACCTGAGTCTCTATCTGTCGGATTCCCGAGGCTGAATGAGGAGGCGCCTCGGTCTCAGATGGGGGTGGGGTGGGCCCCTTGTCCTGGGGTGCTGCGTACCCTCAGGCCTCCCTTGTCTCCCAGCAGGACCTGGGCCCTCCCTCTGTTCTCCCGCGGCCATGCTAACGATACCAAGCCCCTTGCCTTGGTCAGCCCAGGATGCAGACATCAGGATCCGCTTGCCTGCCATGCCCGGAACTTCCCAGGGTTGACTGCAGGGGCAGTGACTCCCTCTATGGGGCCTCAGCCCTCCCTCAGGGTCCTGACCCTGATGCCTGGCAGAGCCTGACCCCTGCCCTCTCCTAACCAGTCCTGCCATGGTCACACCAAGCTCTGACCCAGAGTCCCCTGGGCCTTAAGCGGTGGGGTGGCGAAGGGGGGTCCAGCCTGAGAAGTCCGCCCCCGGGTGGTCCAGGGCTGGCAGCAGAGGTGGTGCTGGATTATTTGGGACCCTCTATCTGGGGTGGGGGCGTCTTCAGTCCTCCCTCAGCGTCTCACCTCGCCTCTCACAGAGCCTGGGCTCGCTTCCCTCTAGCGATCTTCAGCCACCACTCAGAACCAAGCCCTTGCTACTCTCTGACCCCCCAGTGCGCAAGTCAGAGGCCTTACGTCCGGGCACCTGGAGCTTCTCTGGGTTGACAGCAAGGGCCGAACCGGATTCTGCCGCGGGAAACCTGGGGGTGGGGGGTGTGGAGTGGGGGGGGTGAGGATGGAGGTGGGGAACCTGAGGCTGTAGGTCACGGTGGTGGCGGCGGGGTTAGGGGTGTGGAGGCCTTCGGCCCTCCCTCAGGGTTCTGACCTTGATTCCAGTCAGAGCCTAGGCCCAGCTTGATAAGCCCGACCCTGCGGGGTGATCCAGGGCTGGCGCAGGGGCGGCGCCGTATTATTTGGGGTCCTGTATCTGGGGTGGGGGGGTCTTGAGTCCTCCTTGAGGGTCTCGCCTTACCTCCTCACAGAGCCTGGGCCCGCTTCCCTCCGCGGATATCAACCCACCCCTCAGAGCGAGGCCCCCGCTACTCTCTGACCCCTGAAGTGCGAGTCACCGGTCTTACATCCCGGCACCTGGGGCTTCCCTGGATGGACAGCAGGGGCGGAACGAGATTCTGGCCGGGGGAGTTGGGGGTGGGTTGGAGAGTGGGGTTGAGGATGGGGCTGGGGAACCTGGGGCCGTAGGTCATGGTGGGGTGGGGGGGTGCCCAGCCCTCCCTCAGGGTCCCGACCTTGATGCCCGGCAGAGCCTGGGCCCTGCCCTCTCCTAACCAGCCCTGCCCTGGTCACACCAAGCTCTCACTCCAGAGTGCCCAGCAGCTTGAGCGGCGGAGGGAGGGAGTCGGTCCAACCTCACAAGTCGGCCCCAGATCGCCCCCGGGTGGTCCAGGGCTGGGAGCAGGGACGGCACTTGGTTATTTGAGTCCTCTATCTGGGGTGGGGACGTCCTCAGTCATCCCTCAGCACCTCACCTTGCCTCCTCACAGAGCCTGGGCCCGCTTGCCTCCACCGGTATCAAGCCACCCCTCAGAAGGAGGCGTGTCCCTTCTCTCTGCCCCCCAGTGCGCGCGTCAGTGACGTCACATCCGGCCTCCAAGCCTGGGCCTTCCCTGGGTCCACAGTAGGGGCTGAACCGGGTTCTGGCGGAGTAGGGGTGGGGATGGGGATAGGGGCCCTCAGTCATCCCTTAGGGGGTCCTGACCTTGATGCCTGAGTCTGGATCCCCATCCTCTGCCGATTGGGTCTGCTCCTCTGGGACCAAGTCTCTGACCCCCAGTCACATGAGGTGGCAGTGAAGGGAGGGGTGTGGTCGGGGTGACAACATTGCCAGGGTCTTCCAGGGCTAACAGGAGGGGCTGAGCTGGATTCTGTGGCCCCTCTATGTGGGGGGGGGGGTGAACTTCAGTCCCCACTCAGGAGGGTTCTCCTCCTGGCTCCTGCTCTTTGGTGAAGTGATGGGTGGGAGATGATCTGTTTATATCACCTTTGAGCATTTGCTCAGCTGCACGCGTTGCAGAAAATGGCTGCAGGTCCAAGGCTAGATGCTCCCTGGGGGGCTGCAGCACCTGTGATTGTAGGACCTCTGAGCGAAGATAGATGCACACCTTCCCATGGGGGCTCCTCCCCAGCCAGAGCTAGACTTTGCAAACCTTTTGTCCTAAAAGATTTATTTTTACAGGGAGGAGGCTGAGTAGCAGCAAGAGATTTGGAGAAGCCATGTGTTTTGAAGGTATCTGACATATCAGAGTCCAGATTAGTGATTTTCATATTTTAATCCTCATTCATATGGTAATACATTTTACATTGTATATGTACATTATATATGTTATATGTACATTTTGTTTATATACATACCTGTTTTAGACATCATATACATTTATGCTTATATGTATATATACATGCATATATATCTTTATATCATATATGTATAATTATTTGTACTTATATGTATATATCTTTAGATACATATGCATTTGTATTTGTAGACTTTATACTATATATATGCACACATATTTTATTAATATCTACTCATAGTATGTGGGTTTCACACATACTTACTATTCTATTCCTAGTTCATTCTTTATATTCCATTAAAATAGTAAGTTTTTGGAGGGCGGGTCTTCTACTAAGTTTGTTTCAGGTGGTTGTTAGCAGAACTCTGGAGCCATAGTGTCTCAATCAACTCAAATTTCCTGGTGTCCTGATATTACCCCAGGGCTACTGGCACCAGATTTTGTGGTGTTGCCTCAGGTTGTGCGATGATGTGGGGTGGAATGTTAAACACTTTCTCCTACCTATCCTGTAATCTGCCATCTACGCAGGGTACAGACCTCCTCGATTTCCCTGCTGCTCCCTGGACCCCAACACAGTACTAGTTGAGCACAGTCTTCAGTCATCCCCAGGGCTTTCTCTGTTTTGATGTTGATGTGTACACACACACACATGCACATATATATACATATATACACACACATATATATATATTTGTCTTTTCCCTTCTATATTTTTCTGGGGTTGATTTGGGGAGCAGAGCACAGCAACCTGAGCTTGGTTGTCACTTTGGCAATGACAGTTAAGGCACTCACTCTGTATTTAAGTGGCATTTACATCTTTGCCATATTCTGTTCCCCATCAAGGAATATGGTATACAGATCCATTTACTTGAGATTATTCCCTGAGTCTATCAGCAACTTCGCACAGTTGCTTCCATAAAGGTCTTGTTAGGCTCTTCTTATTCACATTGTGGATTTTAATGCTGTTGTGAATGGTATATTTTCTATTTTCTATTTTATGCGCTAAGCCGCTTTTGTGTGGCAAGGCTCTTGATTTCGCTGTAATGATCTTCTATATGATGTTTTCTGAAGTCTTTTACTCGTTTGAATAATCAATGTGTCTATTCCTTTGAATTTTCTATGCAGACAATCATATAGTTAACACATACTATCTATTTCTTTGCAGTCTTCCTATCTCATTTTCATTTTGTCATCCATAGCTCTGGCTCTTTTTCATTTTGATATTCACTGCAGATGTGGGTGGTAAAGGTGACAGCATATGTCAATGACTGGTCACTGCCGTGAATGGCTCCCTTCTGACATTTCACATTTACATATGCTTGCTGCTGATTTTAGGAAATGGAAGTTCCTTTTAATGTTAGTTTGCTAAACGTTGTTAATTTGTACTTACATAGAATTTTTTTCAGAGCCTTTTCCTGTACCCATTGTCATGGCAGTTTTTTTTCTTTTAGTCTATCTTGTATGCAGGGAATTAGAATTGATTTTTTTGCTAACATTTAATCGTATTCTTATTCCACGCGTACAGGTGGCTTCTTTGGTTAATCCACTGTTGTGCTGGATATGTGATTATCTGTTTATGAGATGTGCTGCGATATGAGTGAACACTTGCCTCACAAATTCTTTTCGTGAGTGCTTGGGTGCCTTCATCTGTTTTTGAATCCAGGAGAGCGAGCCTGGGAGAATGAGTTGAACAATTGCCCATTTTTTGGATGCATTGGAAGAGTTGAGATAAGATGGTGATTCATTTTCCCTTGCCACTTGGCTGAACTGGCCTCCAAAATTTCCTGTCCTGGAATATTTGAGGGTAGACTGAACTTTGAATACACTTTCAGTTTGTGGATGTCCCATTGGTTTTATCCATTCACCTCTTCAAGGACATCTTGGTTGGCGACTATGAATAAACTACTACATACGTTCGTGTACACGATTTTCCATGTGAGAACCCAAGTTTCCAATTCACTTAGGTAAAACCTAGGAGTATGACTGATGGGTCTAATGGTAAGTCTGTTTTACTACCTAAGAAAGGGCCAAAAGGCCTTCTAGAGTGAATGTAACGTTTTTCTTGTCTACCAGCTATGAATGAGAATTCCACATCCTCTCCAGAATTTGGAATTCTCAGGTATTTGAATTCTATCCATTGTAAAAGGTGGGTAGAGGAATCTTAGTGCTGTTGACATTTGCATTATTAGTGAATAATTATGGTGATCATCTTTTCATATGTGTATCTTCATTGGTGAATGTATATGTATTTCTGTGTATCTTCATTGGTGAATGTCTTCAAATGATTTCCATCTTTAATTGGATTCTTTGCTTCCAAATGGTTGAATGTTAAAAGTTTGGTATTTATTTAGCATATGAGTTATCAGACATCAGATTACTAATATTTTCTCTCCATCTATATATTTTGTCCCTTTCTTCTAACAGTATCTTTTTTTTTTTTTCTTTTTTTTTTTTTTTTTGAGACAGAGTCTCACTCTGTCGCCCAGGCTGGAGTGCAGTGGCGTGGTCTTGACTCACTGCAACCTCTGCCCCCCGAGTTCAAGCGATTCTCCTGCCTCAGCCTCCCGAGTAGCTGGGATTACAGGTGCCTGCCAATGTGCCCGGCTAATTTTTGTATTTTTAGTAGAGACAGGGTTTCACCATCTTGGCCAGGCTGGTCTTGAACTCCTGACCTCGTGATCCACCTGCCTCAGTCTCCCAAAGTGCTGGGATGACAGGCGTGAGCCACTGCGTCAAGTTGAGATTTACAGGAAAACCAGGATTGGAGTGGTATAAGTTTGTAGGGAAGAGTTTTTGTTTTGTTTTGTTTTTTGAGACGGAGTCTCACTCTATCGCCCAGGCTGGAGTGCAGTGGCGTGATCTCAGCTCACTGCAAACTCCGCCTCCCGAGTTTACACCATTCTCCTGCCTCAGCCTCCCGAGTAGCTGGGATTGCAGGTGCCTGCCACAACGCCTGGCTATTTTTTTTTTTTTTTTTTTTTGTATTTTTAGTAGAGACGGGGTTTCACCGTGTTAGCCAGGATGGTCTCGATCTCCTGACCTCACGATCCACCCACCTCGGCCTCCCAAAGTGCTGGGATTACAGGCATGAGCCACCGCGCCTGGCCAGGAAAGAGGTGTTTAAGTGGCAACATCTTTGCATGATTCAAACTCTGGAGGCATATGTATAAAGTCCAAGAAATACATATGAAAATTGTACTTCTTGGAAGCTAAGGCGCTCACAAATGATGAAATGTGATTCACACCAATTTGTACATGAGCACCCATTTGTAAGTGAGCAGGTCGAGACAGGGAGATCCACCTGCAGACCATGGCTGGACTGTGAATTAATCCATTCCCATGTCTGCATTCTCTTATGGCCTCTTCCCATTTCTCCCAGGACTCTGCCACCTACTGTCAAATTAAAAATCACAGACAGGGATATGTGTGGGTGTGGGGCTGTCTGCACGCCCTGATTTCAGAGCTGCTTTGATGTCTGTGCCCAGTTGTGTCTACGGTAAGAACTTGAACCTATTCGTTGATGATAGCATGTGTTCTAAGTTGAACACTCCAAGTCACCATAAAAGGCTGCTTCCTTAGTTAAAACATGACATCTTTTAAATTAATTTTTGACTCAAAAAGAAAGAAAGAGAAGGAAGGAATGGAGGGAGCGAAAGAGACAGAGAGAGAGAGAGAGAGACGGGAAGGAAGGAAGGAAGGAAGGAAAGAAGGAAGGAAGGAAGGAGGAAGGAAGGAAGGAAGGAAGGAAAACAAGAAAGAAAAAGTGGGGGCGTAGTGGGGGAATCAAGGAAGGAAGTAAGAAACCCCACCGGCTCCAGTACAGACGTAAAGCCAAACGTAAATCCTGTCCACCAGACGCTAATGAGCACCCTCTAAACTGTAAACCCGTAGGACTCCTTGGTAGTATCTGTGACCTCCACAACTAACAAGGGCACTTTTTAACCCAGTGACAAAGCCAGACGTGATCTCATCTGTAGGTAAAGTGAAGATCCTGTTATATAAAGGCACCGCCACGACAAGGTGTGGCCAGCAACACAGTGACATTGTGAACCCTAGGCCGTCAATGCTAGCACCACAATTGGCACTCAGCGAGCAGCTCCAGGTAATTTTTTTTTTTTTTTTTTTTTTTGAGAGGGAATCTCGCTCTGTGGCCCAGGCTGGAGTGCAGTGGTGCGATCTCCTCTCGCTACAAGCTCCGCCTCCTGGGTTCATTCCATTCTCCTGCCTCAGCCTCCTGAGTAGCTGGGACTACCTGCACCCACCACCATGCCCGGCTAATTTTTTATATTTTTAGTAGAGACAGGGTTTCACCGTGTTAGCCAGGATGGTCTCGAGCTCCTGACCTGTGATCTGCCCGCCTCGGCCTCCCAAAGTGCTGGGATTACAGGCGTGAGCCACCGCACCCGGCCAGCTCCAGGTAATTTTTAATGAGCAGAGGCAGGATGTCTGAGGGGCTTCCTAAAACCCAGCACCTGCTCGAGTATCTCCTGGGCATTTTTCCAGGGAGGCGTGCTAGGCTGAAGTCTTTATCATGCAAGCCAAAGATGTCGGAGGGGGTACTCGACTGCAAAGAAAGAAAAAGGACGGAGACCATGAAGACTCTTTTGTGCAGTGAGAAAATTACTCATTTTGTGACACATTTATTGACCGGAACATACTCTGTCCAAATGCTCGCCTCTATGTGCGCTGGTCTGCGTAGTCTGGGTATGCCTGGGGCCATCGCTAGCTGGCATGTACTGTGATGTGCGGTGGCTGTGGGGGCAATGGTGGTGCAGAGCTAGGGGATGGGGGAACATGGCCACGGAGGCAACAGGCTGCGCAGCCCCAGCAGCCACTAGGGTCACCGGCACCCAGAGATGGCAAAAGGGCAGCATGCCAGGCGCAGGAAGTCTTGTGGTCTCCATGGCAAGGGTACTGGGGGACGCTGTGGGAAGGGCCACCACAGGCCCGTAAGAATTCATCTGGGTGGGAGATCTGGGGACAGAGAAGAAGGGCTGCGCTGCAGGCCCAGGGACGGCGGCCACCGGGGTGACGTGAGCCTGGCTGCCCTCTGACCACTCGCCGGCCGCTGGGTCACTGGAGTGTTGTCACTTGCCATGGCGGGATCGGGCACCATCACAGGAATTGCTGGTAGAGCAGAGACGCTTCTGATTTGGGTGTTGGGACCCACCGGTTCCTGGTGTTGCGGTGTGACCTGATCATTCTCATTCGGGGATGTGTGATCTTGTTGCTCAGTGTCTGCTGGTGCCAGACAGGATCCAGCAGCTTCTGGCTTGTCCTCCTCCTGATGTCCTGGTGCAGACTTGACGCCCACTCTTCTCTTCATCCTCCCGAGGAGGTGAGGGGAGTCTCTTTGAAAGTAGGGATGGCAGTAGAACTCTAACTATGAGTCAAAGTTTAAATAAAGAAAAGGAAACTGCAAGTCACAAGGATGAACTGCAACTCCCAACCATCTACGCCCCTGTGCAAGAGAACTCTACTGGCCCAGGAGGACTTTCTGGAAAAGGTCCCAGTCCCCAAAGGAAGCTGGGGACTCGTGTTCACATCACCAAGGTTTACCAATTTGTGGCGGGCCTTTCCGTCTCGGAAAAAGCCTCAAAATGGCAGATTAGGGTGGCCACGGCCGGCGGAAAGGGTCTTTGAGGTTGCAGACCAGGAGGGAAGATGATTCTGGGCCTCCCCCACAGTGTCAGCTGGTAACAGAATGCACCCCGGCTGGGCTGGAGGTCCTGGGCACTGGGTCTTCCACACCAGGGGCCCTACCTACCAAGGGCAGCAGGAGCGTCTGCACCTCCCGTGCCAGGCGCCCGTCAGCGCTTCAACTTCAGCACTTCTCCGACACCAGCTAGGGTGATAGTGGTACAAATACCAGACTCCCCTGGCCTGCTCACCTCACGGGGTAAAGCGCTATGGAGTCCGGGGGACACAGCAACCACCAGAGGACAAGGCTGGTCCCGGGTAGGAGGACATGCAGATACGGCTACTTAGCACCTGTGATATTTTACACACTCCAGAGGGGCCGGCACCATCCTCAGCCCTCTCCCCACATTCACTCTTAGTTCATATCACCTCCACCCAGAGGGGGACACAGGCCCACAGTGATGGCCCCACACCCTGCCTGAGGTCGCCCACTTCCCAGGAGGCAGTCCTGGGACTTCCACCCGACCAGGACCCAGAGCCCACAGACTTAACCCCTCCAGAGGCTTGTCGTTCATTACCTTATTCAAGATGGAGACCGGCCTTTGTGCGGGGAAAACGTGGGTGAGGGTCCTGAAAGAGCGTTGACGCCGTTTTCGGAAGCCATATAAGTTTAGCTGGCGGAAGAAGCTCTTTATTGAATCCGTGGCAAACACTTTGTGTGTGACGTCCCTTTCGAGAATCTCCTTTTCGAAGAGTTTTTGATTGATCACTATACAAGCCCCTCCTTCTTCCCACCAGATGGATGAAAACTGATTGCTGCTGACCAGACTCCACAGTTTCTGCGGAAAAGGGAGGGAGAGGAGATTGTCTTCTCCCTGGGGCGGGATGTCACCATCAGGGCGCGGCCTTCTGAACGAAGCCTCCTCGGCCAGAGCTTGGAAAGCAATTTCTTCCGTCAGCAGCCTGAAGTTAGGGCTCCCAGTGGACACCGGGTCATCCCAGGCAGGGGAAGGATCTGCTGGGTGAAGGTAGGTCTCTGAGTGCAACTGGGGAGGAAAAGGCACCCTGTCCAAGCCATGACCCTGTCCTCTCGAATTTCTTTCTTCACAGAGAGCCACACTCAGTGATGGCTTGTCCTCCATCTGGCAAACTTGCTAGTGCAGTGTGGCCAGCAGCGCCCCTTGGCAGTCATGTAACCAGCCCCACGACATCACAAACGGGCTCTGACTGCTGGGGGGGTGACATCTTCACAAACCCAGCAAGTTATGGAATAAAGGGCCAAGGCAGACAAGTAGCTGCCCATCTGCATGTGCACATTCTGGTCCTCACAGTCATTTCAATGGGAAAGGCGACACTAGTACACAGGAGTGGCCAGGGGCCCTGCCGCACCTTAGGTGCCGACCTGGAGCGGTCCCCTTGTCCTCGAGTTCCTGAGCCAGGCAGAACCACAGCAAAGCCCTGGCTCAGGAAGGTCAGAGCTCACCGTCTGAGTCATGGGCCCACAAACACCAGCACGACTGATACTCTGAAGCACAGAAGAAAGGGTAGGATGGTGCCCACGGGTCAGGCTGTAGCCACGCCACCCTTTCCACCCTGTCCTAGCCAGTGGCAGCAATGTGTTCCATGCAGATCCACCTAACACACCCCCACTGTCGGTCCCCAGCACGCAGATGTCCGAAGGCCACTTACGCAAATGGCTTAGCTGACTGCCCCACCAGCGTCGCCATGCAGTCCAGTGGCGAGTCGGAGGCTGCCTTCTTCCCGCCTCTCCTTGGTCCTATGTCCCCCCACCAAGCAGAGACACTCTTCTACACCCCGGGTCTCTGCGGTCACATCGTGGTGGGGCATGCAGCTATTGGCCTTCGAGCATGTCTTGTTTTCCTTGGCCAGTGTCTCCAGAGAAACGCACGTGGGTTTGTGCCCAGAGGTCCATCTCTGCAACAGTTGTTCCTTTGGGATGTGATGCTAGGAGGTCACGGGAGAGGCGTCCCTCCAAAGCAGTGTGTCACACTGTCCCCACACACAGGGCCACCTCTCTACAGACTCCCCCGACTCAATTCTGGGCACAGAGCTCAGGGACCTTCCAGAGACTGCCACAAACCGGTGATGCCTCCACGCTTGAGACATCCTGACCCCAGGGCCCAAGACGCACTGGCTCAGGGGGTGACAGTGAGGGGTCTGCAAACAGACTGCTGATGCTGGTGTCTCGACCCGGCCGCTGCCAAGCTGTGTGACTTGGGCACGTCACTGAACCTCTCTCGGCCTCTGTCTCCTCCTGGGGATAAGAGTAGTAGCACCTGCTTCCCAGGGCTGTGAGGATCCAGTGGGACGTATGGGAACTAGCAAGGCTCCTGGCAGTTGGGTCATAGCTACTGTTGTCACTTCACAAGGCATTTTCTTGAACAGCAAGTTGGAAATCTCATGAGCCTAAGGCAGAATCCTCCTGTGGCCTCTGGTTACAACCCACAGGACTGAAAATCCTTCCAGCCACAGGAACTGGTGGATCTCCTCGTCAATTGCCGCAAGTCATGAGCTGAACCCCACTTGAGTTGCAGTTCAGGCAGAACTCTAGAGACAGCTAGGGCTAGCTAGATAGCAACTGCAGAGCCTTTTGTTGCAGTGTGAGCAGTCCTCAGCTGTTGACATGACTGGGGAGCAAACGAGGACCAGCAGTCTTAGCACCCGAGGAACACTCCAGAAAGCCTCCTAAGCAGTAACAAATGTGGCACGGTGTAGCCCAGCCAACAGTGGCATCTGTGCAGCGTCCCCCTCCTTCTTCCCGCTACCCCATATATCCCTGGGAGCTGTGCACTCAAGGACTCATTCTAAAGGCTACGTCCCTGCAGCCGCCAGCCTCACTCGGCTGCCTGTGCCAGCTAGAGATTTCTTTCCTCTGAGGCTGGCTGAGAGGACCACTCCAGTTTCCCGGGCCATCCAGCAAATAAGATACACATCATGCACATGTAAAACGAGGAACCAGTTTATTGAACAGCTTGAGAGAGCAAAAATAGTGGCTTTAGCTACATTGTTTTACACACTGAGCAGGAAAGGCTAAACCATCCCGCTCCCCCGTACCCCAAAAAGAACAGGCTTGCTGGAGGCCAGTGCCAGGGGTGGAGCCGTGTTCGCAGCAGAGTTGAATTAACCCCATGTAGGCCGGCGAGCAGTTGGTCGTGTTTAAACGCCACACTCTTCTCCTGGCTGAGAAGATCAATGCTCATTTTTTACCCTTTTTTCAGCGTAGGACCTATTTGTTTTCAGGAAGGAGGATGTTAAACTTGTAGCCTCCGGCACACGGCGGAACCTGCAGCTCTTGAGAAATGGCACGTACACGTGAAAACATCGTGCCTACCCCAAAGCCTTCTTGTTGCTGGCAGGAGGGAAGCCTGAGACTTTCCCAAGCTAATCGTGACCCGCGTGGCCATTTCTGCTCTCAGCAACATTCTCCAGTGTTCCGGCTTCAATCAGCGCTTGTCAGGTTTTAGGCTAGCCACTATTCTGAGAACGTCAGAAAAGCATGGACCATCTCTTGCTTGGCTTTGCTGTTCTGGCAGTAGCAGCTACTACGTACCTGCATGAGTTCCAGGGCAGAAGTGGCAATGTCCCAGGAAGGCATGGCACCCCACTGGGGTGGGTGGGTGTGCCACGGGCATCCACTTCTGTAGCAGAAGGCATGTGCCTACAGCACAAGCTTGTAAAAAAATACTTGAACAGAATATGCTGTACAGAACTAGGGGTTAACACCGCATATGAAGATGCTAAAACATTTGTATAAATACTCTGTATACAGGCATGGAGTCACTCCCGCAGGAAGGGCTCATCGGTGAGGCTATGAAAAACTGCTGTCAGCATGCCCAAAGAGAAACTACTTCCACAGTAGGAACAGAAAAAAGGACTGTGCTGTGTCTAAACACGTGGTGCATCAGAGACATAGTTACAGTTCCTACTGACTGCGCCAGCCACGACCTGGGAGTGCTAAGGACCTGGGAGTGCTGAGCGAGCTGCAGGAGGTCAGCCCTGTGGAGAAATACATTTCTAAACAACACTTTTGATTGGGATTTCAGCACCGTGTAGACAGATGTTCCTTCTGGGGCCTGGTAAGCAGCCATCCCCCGGTGGGTCTGACGAGGAAGAGGGGTACCTGGAGCCCCTCCCAGACAGATGGAAATCCCGCCCCTGTTCTCACACTCTTCCTGGCATCCACATCTGCTGGCACACACCCCCCCACCCGCCACTTCCGCGTCCCGTCATGGTGAGTGGCTGATAGGCGCTGGATGCAAACAAGGCATGAGATGGACGTACCTGGAGACCCAGCTCCAGTACTGGTTCTGGTTTGCGGGGTGAACGAGGGGGCAGAGGAAGGTGGAGAGAGCGCGTCCCAGTCCACTTTAGCTCTGTCCCCGGAAGTGGCATCTAATCTGGCATTTCGATATTTAATTTGGGAGGTGGGAGCACATACTTCCCAGGGCTCTGGGTAATGACCACCCTGGCCTTCTTTCGAAACATGGGTGCGATTTTAGGAGGCTCCGGAACTGGGGTCTCTTCGGTTTCTTCATTATCTTCGTGATGGAGATCATAGGAAATGTTTCCATATTCTCGTAGAAATGGGAAGATTTCAAGCAGAAACTGACAGAAATCTTTGCGGATACCAAACCACCCTGAAAAATAAGAATTTTTTGTTTCACACACGAGGCTCAACTGACCTTCCTGTTAACTTTCTTTCCATAACGAGAAGTTTCACTCCTACGATGTCATAACATACTTTATCCAGACTCCTCAGTCACAAAGCCTGAACAGGGCTTGAGTACCCAGAATGGGGGAGAAGTACAAATGCTAGCTCTGTGGTTCTCTGAGTGAGGCTCCCGGACTGGCAGGGACAGCGTCCCCGGGGTCTATTTATGGATGCCATTCTCGGGCCCCACCCCAGACTTCCAGAAACTGAGTCGGGCTAGGGTGGACTCCAGCAGTCCCCTTTTCCCTGCCCTTTTGGGATTCTGCTGGGTGCCCAAGTTTGAGAACTATGCTCCAGTGAGTGTCAAGATATCTGTGGTGCGTAGACTATGGTGTCTTCCGCTAATCTTCTCCAGCCACGATAAACTCATGGATGACAGTGCCGCGAAAAACAAGATTTCCATCACCCTCCGGAATCTGCGAGGGCAGTAGTCATGCGTGGGTCCTGGCCAGGAGGGGGCCTGAACTCATGGAGCCCTCTTAAAGCCACTTTCCCAGTCCCACTCTTCCTCTCTGTATGCTACTGGAGTGTCAGCTCGGTGCAGGCCCTCCCTGCTCCCGGCGGGGCAGAGGCACAAACAGCAAGCATAGCCTGGGCTGCTGGGCTGCAGTGAGGCCCGGCCCAAACCCACTGGCTTTCGGAAGGGCAGTGCTCTGGGCTTCCATGCCACGGGGCTCACAGCCTCGCCAGGAAGGCACCCTCTGCAGAGATCATTTTGGCAGTGTCTGCCTCAGCAAGCAGATGGAGGGGAGGAGAGTGCTAGCAAGGCAAGACAGGCAAGGCTCAGGGGATGGCAGCAAGGATGGGGGGAGGCAGAGGGGCCAACAGGGACCTAGGATGAATCCCAGGGTTTGGGTGGGAGATGTGGATTTTCCATCAAATCCTCACAGTCCTTGGAAGAATCTATCTTGATCCCCATTTTGCAGAGGAGGGAACGGGATCTCTGAGAGGTTGCCTGCCGTGTCTAGTTCTACCTCAAATGGCAGCGTGCACTGCGAGAAAAGTCCCAGTGCAGGCCAGCGGAACACCAGAGTTACGGCATGCCCTTCCCTTAGACGGTCCCAGAATTTCCTCAGCCCTCGCTTTCCCACACAAGCTTCTAAATTGGGGCCCTCGGAGACTCATCCCTTCCTAGACTTCTATCCATCCCCCACCCCATGGTCCCACCCGCACACACACCAAGGACTTCTCAAATGCTGAGTACATACAGTGGTTTCCTCCCTTCTGTCAAATGTGGTTGCCATCAGCGTGATCAACGAGAGCCAAAGGGGGACAAAAATCGGGATGCAGGAGAAGGCGTTGTGGCCATCAGCTTGTGAACCAGCAGAATCTAAAGAGACATAGTCCCTGTTGATGCCAGCATCGAAAATGGCATCGATGGCATCGCAAGACAAGTAACCTGTTGAGAGTGGCTTCCCGCCATCAACATAATATCTGTAACGAGATTCATCCAAGTTGTTCCCTTCCTGTATCCACAGGTCATTCCCTCTCATTGCTGAGTGGTATTCCATTGTATGAATGCCTACAATTTGTTTATTTGACTGTCTGCTGAGGGTGGCTTGTGAAAACCAAACAAGGATCCGCCATCCAAAATGGAAACAAGACTGCTACAAACACTGGTGTGTGAGCTTCTACAAGGCTGCGTGCTTTCACTTCTGTGGGATAAATCTTATACCCAGGAATGGGGCAGCCAAATCCCATGGTAAGTGCGCTTTTAACTGCATCAGAGACTGCCAAACCGTTTTCTACAGTGCCTGTACCATCTGTCTTCCCTCCAGTAATGTTGGAGTGTCCCAATTCCTCTGCATTCTCCCAGGCACGTGGCCTTGTTGGTGTTGTTGAGTTTCGCCATTCTGAAGCCATGTGTTTCGGGCCCTCATCCTGGTTGTAGTTTGTCTTCCCTAACCTATAACGGTGTTGAGCATCTTTTCCTGAGCTTTTTCACCATGCGTATATCCCCTTCACAAATTGTCAACTCTTTTGCCAATTTTTAGGTGTTTCTTTCTGCAGTTTTGAGTTTTTAAGAGTTCTCTGTATGTTGTAGGTGCAAGTCAATGTTTTGATGTGTGCTTTGCAACACTTTTCTCCCAGTCTGTGGACTGTCTTTTTTAATTTTATTTTTATTTGAGGAAGTCCAAATTTATTTATTTATTTGGTTCTAGGACTGGGGCCTAGAAAATACAAGGTGAGATTAGCATTTTGTGGTGCTAGAAAATAAAGAAGTGCTTAAGAAATGATGTGGTATATAAAAAGGGCATAGGAACTTCCAAAGACTAAAAGGGCTCCCAAAAGCTGGAAAATTTGAGCAACAATAGAAGTAATGATAGCATCGAATTATAAGCAATAGAATAAAATAACAATTTAGATTTTTCTCAGGTATAAGCATGGATTATCTCTTCATTTATTTAGACGCTTTCAAATTTTTCTGTCATATTTTGTAGTTTTCAGTATACAGGTCTTACAAATTTTTAATTAAATGCATTCCAAAGTACTTTTGCTTTGCTATTCATAAAGCACGTGCTTTTTGTCATTTTCATGTGTTTGCTGTTAGTATAGAGATAAAATATTAATTTCTGTATATTAAAAGTGTATAATCATGGCATATTCACTTATTAATTGCAGTTTTGCTTTTTTCTTTGTAGAATCCTTAGGATTTTTCAGACTGACCATCATGTTGTTTGTCGTAAAGACCATTGTATTTCTTCCTTTTAAATCATGTTTTTCATTTCTTTCTCTTGCTCCATTGCAATAGTTTGAACCTCTAATAGAAAAAGTTGAGGAGAGTATGAAATCTGTTATTTTTGCCTTGATCCTGACCTTAGATGGAAAGCATTCAGTATTTCATCATTAAACATATTCTTAGCTCGTTTTTTTTTTTTTGCAGATTTCCTTTAATGAATTGATAATGCTCACATATGTTTTTAATTTGCTGAGAATTTAAAAAATGAAATGTGTTGAAATTTTCAAATGATTCTCTGAATTTAATGGTCATTAGATCTTCTTTGTTCTTACTGATTTTCTATTTTTTCTAACAATTATAGGAATCTTATATAGGTCCTAAATTTAGGTCTACATAAAGAAAGAATACCAGAGAAGAAATAAATAAAGGTAAAATAAATGCTTTCTTATTCTTACTGACCTAAAGTGTAACTATTTAATTAAATTAATAATAGTAACAGTGTATCAGACAATTAGTGTATATGGATAAGTGAAATAAATGATTGTAATGGTAATGTTTCAAGCAATGCAATGAAGGATTTGAGTATACTCTTTTATAAGGTATCTATACTACATATGACGCAGTATAGTGTTATTTTATGGCATGTTATTAAAATATATATTATAAACTCTAAGACAAAGACTAATTTCTTAAAAAGATGTGTATTTTGCATGTACTAAATGCTCTATAAAGTGAAAGAAGGCAGAAAAAGAAGAGGAATAAAGAAAAATTAAATACATAGAAAACAGTTACATACATGGTAGATATTAATGCAATATATTAATAATCACTTTAAGTTTGAATGATCTAAATACACCAATAAAAGATAGATTGTCAGAATTAATAAAAAATAATACTGAGAACATGTTGTCCATAAGAAACCCATTTTAAATTATAAGGACTCACATAAGTTCAATGTAAGGAGGTTGGAAAAGGTATTCTAACACTAAAAAAAGAAAGCTGCAATAGCTACATTAATTTCATATTTAGAGTGTCTAAAGTTGAAAAAAAACAGACAATATCAATTGCTGACAAGGATGCTGAGCAAAGAGAATCACTCATTGCTGGTGGGAATGCAAATAGTACAGTCACTTTGGAAGACAGTTTGTGAGTTTCTTAAAAAGTTGAACATAGTATTACCATGTGATTCAGAGAACACACCCCTAGGTATTAACCCAAGTATTTTGAAATTTTATTTCTACACAAAATCTTGCATGTAAATTTTATCATAGCTGATTTTATAACTGTCAATAATGGAATAAACTAAGTTGTTTTTCAGTAGGTGAATAGACAAACAAACTGTGGTACAACCACTTAATAGAACACTATTAATCAATAAAAAGAAATGAGCTATCAAGCTTTATTAGTCTGTTTTCATGCCGCTGATAAAGACATACCTGAGCCTGGGAAGAAAAGAGCTTTTATTGGATTTACAGTTCCAGATGGCTGGGGAGGCCTCAGAATCATGGCAGGAGGCGAAAGGCACATCTTACATGGCAGTGGCAAGAGAAAAAAATGAGGAAGAAGCAAAAGTGGAAACCCCTAATAAACCTGTCAGATCTCATGAGACTTATTCACTATCACGAGAATAGCATGGGAAAGACCAGCCCCCATGATTTAATTACCTCCCCCGGGCCCCTCCCACAATACATGGGAATTTTGGGACACACAATTCAAGTTGAGATTTGGGTGGGGATACAGCCAAACCATATCACAAGCCATACAAAGACATGGATAAATATTAAATGCCTATCCCTAAGTAAAAGAAACCAGCCTGAAAAGTTTAAATAGTGTATGATGATACAATTATTTGGTATTCTGGAAAAGGCCAAAACTATAGAGACAGTAAAAAGATCAGTTGCTTCCAGGGGTTGGGTGGGTGAGGGGGAAGGATTGAATAGGGTAAGCACAGGGGATTTATTAGGGTGGTGAAGCTATCCCGTATGATACTGTAATGGTGAATATAACACTATGGATTTGTCAAAATGCTCACAACAATTGTGACCCCTAATGGATGCAAATACAAAAAAAAGTTTAGAAGGTCTGAATACCCCAGGAAAGAATGGACAATATGACGAAACAGAATAACTATATTAGAAACATATGAAACAACCTTCTTAATGAATATCAAGAGAAAAGGTGCTGGCATAAGTAACTCTGGAAGTGAGTAGACCCTGTAAGAATAAAGTTAGAAGGAACTCAACACTCCAGAAAAGAAGGGCCCTCCAGGATTCTGGCTGTTGCCGATTGTCAGCCCTAGGACAATCCTGGCAAGAGGCTGGATGTGGCACGCTCTCACTTCTGCAGTGGGGTGAGAGTGGGGCTTCAGGGAGGTAAGGCCGTGGTCTGAAATGGAGAACTCGGATAATCAAGGGCTAGGTTTGGGATAGGAGTCAAATGAGTGTAAAACAGTGGTTTGGATGGAAAAACAGCTGGGAGGGAAGAGAATGAGTTGGTCTTTCACTCAAATTTCAAGATCTTTGAGCTGCATCCAGATGGGGAAGACTCTCGCACACCCAAATTAAATAATAGGCCATCTTGGAGGGAAATTTTACTAACTTTTATTCACAAAGCTTCAATTTTGACTAATTTGGTATTACATTTCTATTGAGCTGCATATTCTCTGAGGTATTTTAGATAACAACAGAAGTAATTCCCAAAGGAAATTATAGTAAGATATGGTCTAAAAATAATATTTGAAAACTACCATTTATTAAATATTCAGTATACACCAGGCACTGTGTCAGGCGATTTAATACATTTCTTACATTGCAACAGTCTTACAAAAAAATGATCTAGCAAACAGAGTCTTGTTGTCCCCTGTTCTTGGCTCTACGGGGACCTCATCACGGGTGGCTCTAAGTGGCAAGGTCACTTGTACCACAGGCAGGAAGTTAGGGAATCCCCAGAGAGATGAGGTCTTGGTGTAAAGGGCAGAGGTCTGCTCATCTCAGGGACTGGGAGTTGAGGAATGGCAGGCCCTGGCAAGAATAAAGATAAATAACCCACAGGAGGACTTGGAATCCCCATCCCAGAAGCGACAGGGCCAGCCTCTAGCTGTGGTTGGGGAGGAGCCCCTGTAGGAAGGTGTGGGTCTTCTCCCAGAGATCACTACAATCACAGGTGCTGAAGACCCCCAGGAAGCACCTAGCCTGGGGCCCGCAGCCATTCTCTGCAAGGAGTGCAGTTGGCAAATGCTCAGAGGTGACAGAGACAGAGCATCTCCTACCCATCACTTCATCAAAGAGCTGGGAGCCAGGAGGAGGAGTCCCCTGAGCGAGAAGTGAAGGTTCACTCTCTCCACATAGAGGGGCCACAGAATCCAGCTCGGTCCCTCCTGTCAGCCCTGGAAGACCTTGGCAATGTTGTCCCCTGACCTCACACCTCACCCTCACTGCCACCTCGGGGAACTCAGAGTCAGAGACTTGGTCTGAGGAGAGGAGACACCATTGGTAGAGGACAGAGCTCCAGGCTCTGCAAGGAATCAAGGTCAGAAACCTGAGGGAGGATTCAGGCACCTCCATGACCCTCGACCACATCTACACCCCTGGCCAGTACTCTTCTCCTGACCCGCACCCACACCGGCAGAATCGAGTACTCTTCCCCCTGCCCCGACCTCAGCAGAATCGAGTACCGCCACTGCTGTCAATCCAGGGAAGCTCCAGGCGTGGGGGCCAGATGTGACCTCCATTGGCTTCCGCCTCTGGGATCTGAGAGGAGCGAACGCGTCTTTCTGAGGGGTGTCTTGAGACTGGCAGAGGGCAGTGGGCCCAGGCTCTGTGAGGAGGCAAGGTGAGAGCTGAAGGAGGACTGAGGATAGAATGGGCTCTAGATGAATTCAGACCAACCTTGTGGTTTACCAGTGATAAGATCTTGGGAAAGTTACCGAGCACCATGAGACTCAGGTTCATCCAGAAAATGGGTTTGATGGACCATTTTTTAGGATTGTTATAATGTAGGAAATGTATTAAAACACCGGGGACAATACCTGGAATATACTGAATATTTAATGATTGACAGCCATTTCTAGTATTACTTTGACCCCAGGTGCTACCACTCTCTACTTTGGAATATTTCTTATTGTCCAGGACATCTCAGAGAATCTGCAACTCAATAGGAAACTGCATTTCCTTGGTGAATATGTATGTGGTGTGTGGGGGGGGTGTACATGTGTGTGTGGGTGTGTGTGTTTGTGTGTGTACTTTCATAGAACAACAGATGAACACGGATACGACAAGAATTAATGACCTTCTCCTTTTATTTCTGTTTCACAATACCAGTTCAACTTTATTGCTAAGTTCTTACATTCTCCAAGAAAATACCTATTGCAAATCACAGCAAGATGGAAGATTTCCCAAAATGTTTTACAAAATGGCAAACTCTTGCACTTGAAATGGATAAGCAAAACTACATGTGTGGTCAGCATCATCCACACACTTAGATGTTGAAGCTAACTAAAACTTTTATTAAAGGAACAATATTTGAAAATTACCAAAAGGACACAAAAAGAAATCTCCAAGTCACCGTATGGAAGAGAAACCTAAAAGCGGTATACAATGTGTTCCCTTCCATTCACTGTGCCTTCTACTACTGATAACACTGACTTCTCCATAAAACACAGAGGGAAGAATGGGACTGATTTCACACAGGGCAGGGAAACTGCTGGGTGTGGCGCCCTGAAGCATGCATTGGCCCGTTTCCCTGCCCACTGGCCCTGGTTGCATCTCATGCTCAGACTCCCTCTTCCTCCTCTCTCAAAGCATCTTCATACAGGGATGGATAAGAAGTGGGATCCCTCCCATTGGCTTTGGCTATGTACTCAAGAACTTTCATCTTGCTGGTCTCAACGTGGGCCCTTGGACCCCATAGGAACTCAAACATGCAGGATCAGTGCCGGGCACCTGCCGGTACACCAGATATTTTTCCTGCACCCAATCATGGGTGAGGAGCTTCTTGGGCTCCCCAAAGAGGAAGTGCTCCCTTCCAGCATACACCCCCATAATGCTCAGGACTTCCCACATAACCTCTTCAGGGACGCAGTTCCCCTCCATGAAGATCACACCCAGGACTATTATCAGGAGGCCAGACTTGGGCATGCTCTGCTCATCACCCCGTATGCCATCATAAGAGAGGCTGAGGGAGGTGACAAGGACATAGGAGTGGCTAGTGGGGTCCACTTCCCTCACGTCAATGCCAAAGAGCAGTCGTATGCATTCAGAGGCTTCCCTAAATATCTCAGGAAAGTAGTCCTCATAATTTTTGATGACACTCCCCAGCATTTCTGCCTTTGTGATCAGCTCCTTGACTCGATACTTGCGGAGCAATAAATGAACCAAATCAATTATCTTGTCATGTAGAATATCTTGGGAAAAGGACTCAGGGTCTATCAGGTCAGGCAAAGTACTTGGCCCCTCCTCTTCTTGGCTGCTGGAGCCCTCATCAGATAGGCTCCCAAAGATGGAGTCCATGGCAGTGGGAGAGGTGGACTCTCCCTGAGGACCCTGGGGAGGACTTGGTGACTCAACAGCAGGCACCTCCTCTAGAGTGCCCATATTCAGAGTAGAGGAGAAGGAGGCAGCCTCCTGCTCCTCAGCTTGGAAAGCCTGTGTGCCACCCACCAAGCCCCGGTCTTCTTGTTGGGCCTGCAGGCCTTCCTCAGGCTTGTAGTGCTGACTCCTTTGCTCAAGAGGCATGATGACTCCGGTTAGGTCAGCAGGCCGAACTGTGGGAAAGATCTGGGTGATGGGGCCCCACAGCCTGGGGAGAGAGGGAGTGTGAGAGCAGACTCAGATGAGATATGAACCATGGAGAATCTCACAAAGGCCTACTTACACTTTTCCTTCGGTGATCCTCTGGGTCCTTCTGGGGTTCCTGTCCTCCTGGTTGGCCTGTTCTCTAAAAACCTGAAAAAGGAAGTGAGAAGGCTGCTCAAGATGCAGCTGGACATCAGAGCAGGAGGCTCCAGGACTGAGGTAGGGCAGGTGAGACTGCAAGCGGGGGGGTCCCTCACTGTACTGGGGCAGGTGGGGCCATTTGCAGGTTGAGGGTGAACATCTCATCTAGACTGCTGGCACTGCCTGGGCTTCCTGTGTTCTGAGACCTGAAGACATTGCCTGAGACCAAGGCCTCACTGCTCAGTTTTTGGAGCTTCTGGAAGAGGAATCATGGGGCCCTCAGCTGCACACTGCAAGCACCTGTCCTGGCACGCCAGCAGAGTCAGAAAGGTGGGCCGAACTCTGTGAGTTTCTCACTCTTTTGGAGTGGATGGTCCCCTCTGTGCTCAGGACCCTCAACTTTCTCCTGCCAGGGCCTAGAAGACACACCTCTCCTGACCTGAGAAACTCTCAGATCCATAGCTCTTTCCTGATATGAAAGAGGACATGTGGGGATACACATCTGCCCACATGAACACAAAGCTACCCAGGAAGGACAGCAAGAGATGGTGACAGTCAGCTGGGTCCATGTGTCCTGGGGTAAGGAGCCTGCTTGGTCCCCATCTTGATGCCTATCTTGGCCTGGGACCCTCCCTCTGTTGACCAAGGCCATCTCCTTAAACCCAACTCTACCTCCAGGAGACATCAGAAGAGGAAATCAGGGAAACAGAAACACCCATGGTCCCAGCGACTTCCCATGGCTGACACAAGGGGCAGGAAAGGGCTGGGTCCCATGTTTTTGGTAAGTGTGGTCCCGTCAGCTCCCACCTTGATTCTGGTCATGCCTGGGACCCTCCCACTGCTGACCTAAGTGCAGCCCTCTCAGACCAATGCCTCCCTTCCCTGAGACCAATGATCCCAGTATAAGAGAGGGGTCTCAGCAGATAGTTCTGCCCATGCTCTCTGGGGAGACAGCAGGGGCAGAGCAGATTTCTATGTGGCCCTCCTCTGTGTTCTGGCCAGGGGCAACCTTCAATCCTCCCTCAGGTTTCTCACCTGGACTCTTGGCAGATCCTGGGACCACTGTATTTGTGGACCAGATGGGGCTCCTTCTGTTGACTGGAAGTCGTCCTCTGAGAACATAGTGCTCACCTGCCCGAGATTCCAAAACAGAAGTAAGTCCCATCACCCCATCATGTGGCTGTCCAGGGCTGACAGCAGAGGCTGGCCCCTCGTTTCTGGGGTGGGGATTCCAAAGTCCTCCTGTGGGTTTTTCATCTTTACTTCTGCCGAGGCCTGTCCTTCCTTGACTCCCACCCCTGAGATGAGCAACATATCCCTTTATACCAAGACCTCATCTCCCTGAATGTTTCCCAACTTTCTGCCTGTGGTACAAGTGAGCTTGCCACTTGGGGCCACCTGTGATCAGGTCCCCATACAGCCAACCACAGGGGATGGAGAGACTCTGTGGGATCCCTTCATTATGGGATGGAGATACCTCCAGTCCTCACAAAGGGGACACACACACCTTGAGTCCTAAAGATCCTGGGACTCCTCCCTCTGCTGACCAGGTATGGCTCCACCTGCTGACCCGTCATCACCCCCTTGAAACAAGGTGCTCACCTCCATGAGCAAGGTGCTACCCCCAACCTGGTGGCAGAATTGTGAGCATGGCACATGCCTTCCCTACCTGGGGCCTCCCAGGGATGAAAACAGGGGAAGCTAGGATTTGTGAGGTCCCTTTTTCTTTGGCACACGGGAGGGTACATTCTTACCTTCAGTCTTCATCAATTTTCCTCTCCTTGACTACTGGTAGATCCTGGACTCCACCCTGTGCTGACCAGGTGTGTATCCCTCTGCTGACCTGAGGACCCACCTCAGACCAAGGGCCCCACCTCTCTGAGATGTGGGAGGCAGAAAGTGAAGGGGCACTACACGGACACCCCTGCATGGGATGCCAAAGGCTGACAGATGGAGCAGATTTCAGGGGTGCCTCCTCTCTCTGGGTGTCCTCCAGGTATTCAGATTTACTCCTGACAAGGCCTATCCATGTCTCTCCTGCTGAATTGTGGATGGGTTTTGCAGGCCAAGACCACCATCTCCCAGAGAACTCCAACTAGGAAGTGGGGAGCTGCCTCTCTTTCCTAGAGTCCTGCCTGGGGCCTCCAAGGACTGATGGCAGGGGCAGGTTTTCTACCTCAGGGATAATTGGTTGCCTGAGTCCTCCCTCAGTGCTCTGGGACTCCCCACTGGGTTGACCTGAGGCTCCACTCCTCAGACCACAACCTACTCCTGTCTGACACCACAAAGGCAGAGTGAGGATGCACCACATGTGGCCACTGTGCCTTGGAACTCCAAGGGCCAAGGTCCCTACTGACCTGGAGTCCAAGGTGTCCTGAGTCCTCCTTCTTTTTCTTCCTCTTGATGCCTGCAGGGCTGCACCCGAGACCCCTTCTGCGGATCTGAGTCTCCATTCCTCAGATTCCCAAGGCTGAATGAAGAGGCACCTCAGTCTGAGATGGCGGGGTGGCGGGGGGTGGGGGGGAGCTGTCCTGGGGTGCTGGGTCCCTTCAGTTGTCCCTCAGGCCTCCCTCGCCTCCCAGCAGGGACTGGGCCCTGTCTGTGCTCCCTCTAGGTCGTTCTCATGATACCAAGCTCCTTCTCTCCGTCAGCCCAGGATGCGGAAATCAGGAAGCATGTGCCTAGCGGCCATGCCAGGAACTTCCCAGGGCTGATAGCAGAGAGGGAGCCTCGCTCTGTGGGGCCTTAGCCTTCCCTCAGGGTCCTGACCTTGATGCCTGGCAGAGCCTGGGCCCTGCCCTCTCCTAAGCAGCACTGCCCTGGTCACACCAAGCTCTGACCCCAAAGTCCCCTGAGGCTTAAGCGGTGGGGGACAGAAGCCGAGGGGGGTGGCGGGAGGGGACGGCCCAGACTGAGAAGTCCGTCCCCGTGGGGTGATCCAGGCCTGGCAGCAGAGGCAGTGCTGGATTATTTGGGGTCCTCTACCTGGGGAGGGGGTGTCCTCAGTCCTCCCTCAGCATCTCATCTTGCCTCCTCACAGAGCCTGGGCCTGCTGCCCTCAGCGGATCACAAGCCACCCCTCAGAACCTGGCTGTCACTTCTCTCTGACCCCCTAATGTGCAAGTCCGCAGCACCAAGCCGGGAGGTCCTTTGCGTTAACTGCAGGGACAAGGATGGACTCTGGGGCCCCTCTATCAGGATGGGGTGGAACCTCTCCATAATTTCTCAGAGTCCTAATGTTGATGTCTGGAAAGGCCGGGACCCCACCCTTTATGGAACTGCCTCTGCCCGGGTCACACCATAGATTCGACTCCCAGAGTCTCCTTGGGCACTGAGGTGGGGGATTGTCTCAGCCTGACAATTTGGTCCCCCCTTGTTTCAGGGCTAGCTCCAGGGTTGGCGTTGGATTATCTGGGGCCCTCTATCTGGGGAGGAGGCCTCCTCAGTCCTCCTTCAGCTCTTACCTTGCCTCTTCACAGAGCCTGTGCCCGCTGCCCTCTGCCACTCTCAAGACACCCCTCAGAAAGACGTGCGCGCTCCTCTCAGATCCCAGAGGCGGAAGCCAATGGAGGTCACATCCGGCCCCCACGCCTGGAGCTTCCCCGGATGTACAGCGGGGGCGGAACCCGATTCTGCCGGTATGCGGGGGGGTCGGGGGGAAGAGTAGTGGCGAGGGGTGCAAATGTGGTCGAGGGTCATGGAGGTGCCTGAATCCTCCCTCAGGTTTCTGACCTTGATTCCTCGCAGAGCCTGGAGCTCCGTCCTCTGCCAATGATGTCTGCTCCTCTCGGACCAAGTCTCTGACTCTGAGTCCCGTGAGGTGTCAGTGAGCGGGAGGTGTGAGGTCGGGGGACAACATTGCCAAGGTCTTCCAGGGCTGACAGGAGGGACCGAGCTGGATTCTGTGGCCCCTCTATGTGGGGAGGGTGGACCGTCAGTCCTCACTCAGGAGGGCCCTCCTCTTGGCTCCTGGTTCTTTCATGAAGTGATGGGTGGGAGATGCTCTGTTTCTGTCACCTCTGAGCATTGCCTAACTGCGTCCCTTGCAGAGAATAGCTGCGGATCCCAGGCTAGGTGCTTCCATGTGGCTTCAGTACCCGTGATTGTAGTGACCTCTGGGAGAAGACGCACACCTTCCCACAGGGGCTCCTCCCCAGCCAGATCTAGACTTTGCAAACTTTTGCCCTGAAAGCTTTATTTTTACACTGAAGAGGCTGAGCAGCTGCAAGAAATCTGTGGAAGTCCTGCGTTTAGAATTTATCTAACACTTCATAGTTCATTATAGTGATTTTCATTTTTTAATTCTCATTCAGTGTCAAAAATCATACTTAACCTAACTATGCCTATTTCACTCTGATGGTCAATACTGTAATTTAATCCATTCGTTATCTTCAATTAAAATGATAATTTTAAAAAAGCCAATCTTTATCTACGGACGTGGTTTTAGTGATTATTAGCACAAATTCCAGCCATATTCCTTTAATCAACCAGTGTTTCCTCCTGTCCTGAAGTTACCCCTTGACTACTGGCACCTGTGGTCTGAGACACTACCCGAGTTTTCCACAGTGAAGTAGGGGCAGAATTTTAAACATTTCTTTCTTCCTGTCCACCCCAACTTCCCTGCTACTCTTCCCCCGCAATCACAAGTATTCCTTCAAAACACAATGAAATTCTCAGGCCGGGCGCGGTGGCTCAAGCCTGTAATCCCAGCACTTTGGGAGGCCGAGACGGGCGGATCACGAGGTCAGGAGATCGAGACCATCCTGGCTAACACAGTGAAAACCCGTCTCTACAAAAATACAAAAACTAGCCGGGCGAGGTGGCGGCGCCTTAGTAGCCAGCTACTCGGGAGGCTGAGGCAGGAGAATGGCGTAACCTGGGAGGCGGAGCTTGCAGTGAGCTGAGATCCGGCCACTGCACTCCAGTCCGGGTGACAGAGCGAGACTCCGCCTCAAAAAATAATAAATAAATAAATAAGTAACAAAAAAATTAAAAAATAAAATAAAATAATAGAAATTCTCAGGGATTGCTCATGTTTTTTTGTTTAGATTTCATTGTTTATATTGTTTGCTTGTTCCTTTATTTATTTATTTTAGTCTGTAGTTTTCCAGGGTTGTTTTGGGGAGCCTAAGATAGAAGCCCAAGGCTGAACACGGTGGTTCACACCTGTAATCCAAACACTTTGGTAGGCCAAGCCGGGAGGAACACTTGAGCCCAGTAGCTCAAGATTATCTGAGCTACATAACAAGACCCCATCTCAAAAAGAACAGAGAGAGAGAGAAGAGAGAGAGAGAGAGAGAGAGAGAAGAAAGAAAGAGAAAGAAAGAAAGAAAGAAAGAAAAAGAAAGAAAGAAAGAAAGAAAGAAAGAAGAAAAGAAATGAAAAATTAGTTGGGTGTGGTGGTGTGACTGCAGTCCCAGCTGGTAGGGAGGCTAAGGTGGAAGGATCACTGGAGCCCAGGAGGTAAATGCTGTAGTGAGCTGTGTTCACACTACTGCACTTCAGCCTTGGAACAGTGAGGTCCTGTCTAAAACAAAAACAAAAACAAAAACAATCCAAACCAACAGATGCCTGAGCTTGAGAGTCATCTTGGCTGGTTAAGGAATTATGTCTGTCCATTTTTGAAAATAGAATTGCCATCTTTGCAATATTCTATTGCCTGTCAATGATATCATATACTGTCTTGTTTATTTGGGCGCTCTTGAACTGGATATATCAGTACTTGTATAGTTTGCCTCAGTAAAATCATACATGCTTTTATAGTCGTTGTTAGGTAATTTTGGATATTGTTGCTATTGTGAATGGGATATTTTCTATGACCTGTTCTTATAGTTATTGTCTATTTTGCAAATCTTTTGATTTTGCTTCATTGATCTTCCATTCACTATTTTTCACGTCTCTTATTCATTTGACTATTTCAGGTGCGCAATTTTTGAATTTCTAAATAGACTGTTGCATACCCTACCAAATATCACTCTTTCTTTCCAATATACATACCTCTTATTTATTTTGGTATCCATATCTCGGCTTGTATCCAGTCAACTTTGAAAAACAGCAATGATAGCATACACTTATGACCTGTCCCTGACATGAATGCTTCCAACATTTTATAATTAAGATTTGCTATCGATTTGATTAACAAAATTTCCTTCTACTCTTAATTTTCTAGTTATTTTATCATGGATGATTACTAATTTTTTTCAAAGCATTTTCTGTATCCGTTAATATGATCATATGTTTTGCCTCTATAATCTTGTTAATATAGGAATCACACTGAAGGTATATTTTTAATGTCAAATTGTATTTCATTCTTTGGCTATATCCTGTTTTTCCATTTAGTACACTACCCTAATGAATGGCTATTAATTTATTTAGGATATTTGTTGCTATGTGAATAACTTTGGTTTAAGTGTTCTTTTCATGGGAGGGCCTCTTCTGATATTTGGAACAAAGAACACTAGTCTCAGAAAATGAGTACCGCAATTGCCCATCTTTTTGTTTGGTTTTTAAGAGTTTGCTTAGGATGGCAATGAGTTCTCTCTAATTATTTGGTAAAACTGGCCTCTGAAATTTTCTTGTCCTGGATCATTTGTGGGTGGTTTGAACTGATAACACAGTTTTAGTTTGTAATGTTTGATTAAAGTTTTCTATTTCTTTATGGACAATTTGATCTCTTTTATTATTTATTTATTTTTTTATTTTTTTATTTTTTTATTTTTCCCAGACAGAGTCTCGCTCTGTCACCCAGGCTGGAGTGCAGTGGCACGATCTCAGCTCACTGCAACCTCCGCCTCCCAGGTTCAAGCAATTCTCCTGCCTCAGCCTCCTGAGTAGCTAGGATTTCAGGCATGCGCCCCACACCCAGCTAAGTTTTGTATTTTTAGTA
>NW_022681161.1:0-28317 GCF_009764315.1 Trachypithecus francoisi | reverse complement strand
CCATTAAGCATTAACAAAGGATTCCCACATTTGATTTAAATTTCTCTAAGAGAAAAAATATCTCAGCGCAATTAGGGTTTAGGTAAAAGGAATAGGGGAAAAGTTTTGCATAGGCAACAATGGGTATCTTCTACAAAGTTAGTAGATATTTGTTGTCTAATGTAAACATTCAGTCAGTCACTCAGCATATACCAGGAATCATCAGTAAACTAGGAAATATGCAAGTGTTTATATAAGATTTTAAAAAAGGAAAAAATAATAATTCCTATACTACTAATAATAGGGTGTAAGCTATGTATTTTTGTGCAGGTAGGTTTTATAACCATCATAGAGAAAGGCTAATGTGCTATAATGCTTTTACATCCTACATTCTCTATTCTCCCCTTGAGCGTCTTTGTCATACAAACGTCTTACTGAGTGAATCAGCTTCTTTAAAAAAAAAAAAAAGAAAGAAAAATCTACAAGTTAGATGTAAAACCTGGCAGATATGAACCCCTTTCATTTATCACTGGCTCCTAGAGTCCTAACAAATCTATTCTATGTATTAATTGTTGAATATTTTTAGCTTGCGAATGGGGTTTCATTTATATGTCTAGCCAGAGAACACTAAACACTATAAATTATATATTTTATATATGTTTGTTTTTAATCAGTAGAGAGGAATTGGTAGAAGAATATATTTTCGGGGTGGGAAGTTAATATTGTTGTTTTCTACTCAGATTTTCTGTATTATCTTACCAAATTTTTATTTTCAGTATAATTGTTTAATTCTATATTACTTGAGGGGAAATTGAATAAGGATAGAAAAAGAGATAGAAGGTAATGACAAGGAGGAAAGTAAAGCAGCCAGATGTTTTGAGGTAAACAGAGGGGTTTAGGTTAGCAAACCTTTCAGTTCAGACATTCTTCATGGTGTGTGGGGTGTGGTCCCTAGTACTAACGCTCGAATTGTCAAGCGTCAACAAGGAGACAAAGACAGAAATTGAGAGTGACCCTTGAGAAGCACATTGCAGAAATATCCAAATGAGTCTTCTTGTTATAGACTGCCTCAGGTGTGGTTGAACGTATGCGCTGAATGACATAGAATGTGAACAGCATGTATAGGCCAGTGATAAATTGGAACATTAAAAGACTAAGAACAAAAACTTGTCTTCCACCACAAAGAGCTTGAGAACCATTCTTGTGTGAAACTTAAAAAGACAAAGCCTCCCTTTTTAGTCTTTAATCCATAAAAGTGTGTTCATGAATGAATAAGTTATATAGTAGTTGTAAGTGTGAGGCATAAGACAGCACAGAGCACTTATAATTAATGAGTATGGTCACACAAATATCAAAGCAGCTGTCAATCTCATAATATTTTCAAAAGCTGTATGACTAAGTTCTACCCCTAAAGCCTTTGTTTCAGTAGTTTAGAAAGTAGGTTCTATCTGTGGTATTGAAAAACATTCAACAAAAAACAATAACAAACACTTCTCTGCTTGATTTTCTGGAGACCAAAACTTGAGGCTCTGTGCACTAAGCCCTAAAGAGTCAAATTTAGCTAAGGTTGATGTAAGTAAAACCCTAGAGGTTCACTATTGACAGCAGCTGGAATTGAGTTCCTGAGGTCAGTCCAAGCTAATTCCAGTATACCAGGAAGAATCCACAAAGTTTAGTGCAGAGGTTTCCGTGTACCTGAGATGGGTTGACTTGCGAAGAAAGGAGACTCAGTTATAGAGAATAAAAAACAAAAGAAGAAGCAAAGATAAAGATGTTATTTATTGAATGAAGCTGGTAGTCTTGCACTAGTGGAAGAAATAAGTCCTTCAAAGGAAATATATTTTCATATTAATAAATATTAAAGATACATATTCTATAATTATTTCAGTGCTATTATCAATTGTCACATTGTTATCTTTTTTCTGCTTTTTTTCTTGGTATTTGGCATATATTTAATTTTTAAAACAAGTATATTTAGAAATATATGAAATCAGGATAACACACACAAAAAGGCAGATACGATACTCATTGTTACAAAGTGGTATACAGACAGAAAATTTTTGAAAATTTCCCGTGTTTTTAGGGTACAAGAATTCAAGCTTTCATATTTTTAAATGGAAATTGTGAACCCTTAAAATTTGAAGAATATGGTAACATTCATAGAAGTATACATTTTTACTCATCTTGATTATTTGGAAGTCTGTTATTTTAATTAAAGAAGTACTAGGTCTAGATTTTATATATATATATACACACATATATATACACATACACATATAAATTACATATATGTAAATTATATATATGCACACACATATAAACAACAATATTTATTGTAGCATTGTGGGAGTGGAAAATGGTTAGCAAATTTCAAACAGCTAAAGAAATGGTTGTATAATGAGTGGATCACATACTCTGAGATATTAAGCAACTAGTGAGGCAAAGAAATTATTCTTGTACGTATTAAGCAAGGCAGACATTTTTTATGTATTGATCCACATTATAGAGTAACGTGCAAACAATTATTTGTGACAGAAATATGTATGTATTCATAAAAACATCTATGTATATATTGGATGAGCATATAAGACGTGGCAGGATGTAATTTTTCTGCTTATATTTACTATCTCAGGAGAATAGAGGAAAGTGGTTAGAGAGAATTAAAAAGTGTTTTTATACCTTTTTGAGAAATTTCATTTGTTACCAAAAAATCGCATTGCTATTCCAATTTGAGAGTTTTGGTTAATTTTGTTTATTTTGAGAAAATTTTAAACATAAATTTGCAAAAAAGAATGACTAGCTCCTTTGTACCATGGTTCAATAATTTTAATATTTTGACACAATGCATGCTTCCTCTCTCTCTATACCCTACAAAAATTATTTTCTAAGAACATGCTTTTTATATAACTACGTTATCAAAATAAAATTTAATATCAATAATGTTATTATCAATCACAGTCCATCTTCAAAATTCACCAGATTCCCCAGTATTGTTTTTCATCATCTTTTTATACAGGATATAATTGACAACCTGAGAGTTACATTGTCATTTCTCTATAGCCTCTTTTAATATGAAACAGTTATAGCCTCTCTTGTGTTTCAAGACACTGGTTTTTAAATAGATCAATTTTGCAGAATGTTCCTGACTTTGGGTTATCTGATGTTTCCTCATGACTAGATTGATTGAAGTTTATGCATTTTTGTCAAGGACATCATAAAAGTCACATTATTCATGGTGTTAACTTTGATCATTTGGTTAAAGAGGTATCTGCCAGGTTTCTTCACTATATGGTTACTATTTTTCCTTTTATTAATAGATAATTCATGGGGAGATAGTTTGATGTTATATGAATATCCTATTCCTCATTCAGTGTCTACTTGTTAATTTTAACATCCACTGGTCATTCTTGCCTAAATTACTATCATAATTATAAAATACTGATTTTTTAACTTTATCAATTCCTCTACAGGTATTAATTGGTGTACTACTATAATTTAAAATGGTCAATAGAGAAAATAACAAGTGGTATTCCATGTACTCAAAGCTGTTGAGGACTGACCAGGCATAAAGCCAGGCAAGGGCCATGGTCAGCAAGTCCCAAGCCTTGAAGTCAAGTGCTAGCTCTAACAAGAATACCTGAAATACATCTCTTAATCTTCCTGTGCCTTTGTTTCATCCCTGACAAAATGAAATAACTGCTCAAGCGCTTTTCAGAATTGCGATTCTACAAAATCTGCTAGAATTGATTCATTTCCAGGAATTTTTGCACTGAAAAACGTACCTCAAATTTAAGAGTTTTGGATGAACAAAGACGAAAGCAATTTGCCTCCTGACTATGCTTCAGTGGCCATGACTCCTCACATGACACAGTGCACAAAGGAGTGGGATTCTGAGTAACTACAGTACAGTATAATTTTTCTGACAATCGATCAAAGTATGCATTTTGAAGCAGGCTAAAGCAGTAATTTGAAGAGACAGGGGCAATCTGAACATTTAAATATTTGTTTTAAAATATTACGGTGATTGTTCTCCCCAGTTTCTCTGTGCTTCTAAAAGATTGAATTGCATATGAAGGAAGTATTTACTGTGAAAAAACAAACCTCCTCTCCATGGAAAGGATTATTAAAAAAAAAAGAAAGTGAAATCACACCTCAAAGGAACATGCCTTTTTCACAGGAAAGTTTCAACTTTTCTTGTAGAAAAGAGAAAGCTGATGCTCCACATAATTATACAGCTAATAGGAATCTCAGACATCATGGCGTCCAGTGATGCTTGGGTCCAAGTAAATACCATGGGGTCTTTACCTCACAGAGGATGAATTGAGAGCAGTGAGATGAACTGTTGAAAGTCATGGATGTGAGTGCAGGTCCTGGGTCGTCTTGTCCACGCCAGTTCTCATGTTGTGTTCTTCCTTTCCCAACTAAACCTTAGTTATGATAGTGTTCCAGAAATAACATTTCAGGATAAATATATGAAGCCATTTCCTGGGCAGTGTGGCATAAAATTGTAGGAAAAAACTCTATTTCCAAATGATCCCCACCCAGATGACGCATTTTAATTTTCTGAAATTTTCACATTACACTTTTGTGTTTTGAAAATTCGTTTTACAGCAGCTCCCACCTTTTCCATGATCTCTTTCTATACAGTTTGTTACCCACATTCAACGGTAGCCTGAAAATATCAAATGAGAAATTCCAAAAATGAAGAGTTTATGAGGGTTTTTTGTTTTATTATTTTTAAAAAATATCTTTTAAACAATTTGTAAGTTTTAAATTATGTGCTATTCTGAGGGGTGTAATAAAATCTCAGGTCACCCTGCTTCATCCCACTCAGGGGGGTGAATCATCCCAGCATCTCCACCATGTATCTGCTCCCTTCCCATTAGTCAGTAGTCTTCTGGGTGATCAACTGTCACAGTATCTTGGTGCAGATATTAAATAAAATAAGAGTTCTTTATTTTACTTAATAATGGCCTCAAAGCACAAGAGTAGTGATGCTGAAAATTCAGATATAACAAAAAAAAGCCAAAAGTACTTTCTTCAAATGAAAAGGCACAAGTTCTTTACTCAACAAGGAAGGACAAAAATCACATGCTGCAGTTGCCAAGATCTCTGATAAGAATGACTCTCGTATCCGTGCAGTTGTGAAGAAAGTGAAAGAACTTTATGCACAGTCCATATAGGGTGTAGTGCTATTGTGCCCTATTCCATCTTGCTTACTCATGATGTCCAGCCATACTGTCCCCCTGGATGCTCCTAGAACACATCCAACCTGCTTTCATCTCAGAGTATTTGAACGTGTCCCCCTCTGCTTGAATCACTCTTATTTCAGAGACACAGAAGACTTGTTTGTCACTTCATTCAGTTTTAACTTCTGCATCCTCTGGTCAACTAGGCTTTTTCTCAACAACTTGTATCAGACTTGCTCTATTCTCCCTACCCTGCTTTACTTTTCTTTGTAGGAATAATTAACATCTGATCAATATTTTCTCACATACGTACCTTTTCCCCCCATTAGAATGTAAATTCCTTGAGAGCAATAGGTTTTGTGCAATGATGTACCCTCAAGTATTCTTTATTGACTGCTGCAGGTATTAGTTCCTATTGTTGTTGAACATATTACCATAAACATAGCAGCTTAAAAGAACAACAACAAACCATCTTACAGTAGTGATGGGCCAAAGTCCAATATCATTTTCACTTGCCTAAAATCCAGGTGTTTGCAGGCCTGCTATTCCTTCTAGAGATTCCAGGGGATAATCCATTTCTTTGCCTTTTTAAGTTCCTAGAGGCTGCCCATGTCTCCTGGTCCATGGGACTTCCTCCATCTTCAAAGTTGATAATAGCCAGTCAAATCCTTCTCTTGCTTCCTTGTCCTAACACTTTGTATAATCAAATCTCCTACTACTCACTCTGATCCTCTGCCCCCTTCCCTAGTATAAAGATATTTGTGATTACATTGAACTCACACCTATAATCCAGAATTGTCTCCCCATTTAAAATATTTAACTATGGCCGGGCGCGGTGGCTCACGCCTGTAATCCCAGCACTTTGGGAGGCCGAGGTGGGTGGATGACGAAGTCAGGAGATCAAGACCATCCTGGCTAACACGTGAAATCCCATCTCTACTAAAAATACAAAAAATTAGCTGGGTGTGGTGGTGCACGCCTATAGTCCCAGCTACTTGGAGGCTGAGGCAGGAGAATGGCGTGAACCTGGGAGGCGGAGCTTGCAGTGAGCCAAGATTGAGCCACTGCACTCCAGCCTGGGCCACAGAGCGAGACTCTGTCTCAAAAAAAAAAAAAAAAAAAAAAAAGAAAAAATATTTAACTTCGCCTATAATCTCAGGACTTTGGGAGGCTGAGGCGGATGGATCATGTGAGGTTGGGAGTTCCAGACCAGCCTGACCAACATGGTGAAACCCCATCTCTACTAAAAATTTGAAAAATTAGCTGGGCGTGGTGGTGGGAACCTGTAATCCCAGCTACTCAGGAGGCTGAGGCAGAAGAATCGTCTGAACTCCGTAGGCGGAGGTTGTAGTGAGCCAAGATTGTGCCATTGCACTCCAGCCTATGCAAAAAGAGCGAAACTCTGTTTAAAAAAAAACCTTTATTGCACCTGCAAATTCCGCATAAAGTAACGTATTCACAGGTTCCAAAGATTAGAATGTGGACATCTTTGGGTGGGGAAATTTTTCATCTCTCAACACTATATAATAATTTATGCAAAAACTTAGTAGCTTAAAACAAAACTATTCACTATCACATACATTTTCTGATGGTCAGGAATCTAGACAAAGCTTAGCTGGGTCGATCTGGCACTGGCACAGTATCTCATGAGGGTGCAGTATAGCTGTCAACTAAGGTTGCCTTCATCTATAATTAATCCACTTCCAAACTCACACACAGTTGTTGGCAGGCATCAGTTTCTCACTATAGGCAGGACATAGCTCTGTGCACAACCTGACTGCCGGCTTCCCCTCAAGTGACTGAAGAGAAAGGATCTTTGCAGAAGATTTAACATAGTAGTTCCGAGACTGCAATCCTTAGAAAGGCCTGCCTGGAAGTTTTGGTCCATGGCTGGCATTTGGAAATGTGAGTGCTAATGAGTTCTCTATACTACGATGACTTTTACCTAATGATAAGTATTACCACATCAGGCGTGTTCAGGGTGGTATCGCCGTAGCTGGCCAACCTTGGTCATGTGCCCTAGAGCCAGGGGAGATAGGATCAGCACCTCCAGAACCAAATGAAGTAAGAAACTTAGAAGAGTGTTTTCCTAAAGAAAAAGAAGAAAAATGATACGTACCAGTAGCTCATTGTGCCTAAACGTTGTAAACAACATGGTTTATGCTGAACACCTTGTTTCCTTCTGGTGTCTGGAATTTTGGTGCGAGTCGAGACTTTCCTTTCCTTGTCCCCAGCCTACAATAAAAACCTTGCGTACTGAATCTTTCCTCCGAGTGAACACTCGTGTTCTCACAATTCATTGCAGGAAGAATTAAGTGTGTCCTGTGTGACTCTACTAGAGACAACTCTTGAAAATTTGCCCCTGGCTTCTTTAAGCCTTCATCCCATGGCCTTTTTTTCTTTACTAATTTTATTGCATATCATTTTGCTTTGATAAATCTTAGCCAAAAGTACAACTATCTACTGAGTCCTGTGAGTTCTTCTCCTGAATAAGTAAATCTGGGGCTAGCTTTAGAGACCTCTGACATGGTAACAATGATGGAAGCAGCAGTATCTTATATAACCTAATCCTGGAAGTGACACCAGGACTTCTGCTATAGACTATTGGTTGCACAGATAGATTCTGATGCTTTGAGGGACAGGAGTGTGACTACCAGGAGCTAGGGATCATTGGGGACCATCGTGGAGGCTGCTATGGGAAATGCAGCCTTTTGTTTAGCAAATTTTAAGTAAAGTATTAGTAAGTTTACTATATATGCTAGTTTGCTGCAATAGTCCTGATTACAAATATTTTCTTCCATTTGTGATAGTATCCTATAAAACCTCCATTAAAAAGTTATGAAGTCCAATTTATCTATTTTTAAAAATTGTATTGCTTATGCTTTTTGGGGGTCATATATAAGAATCCATTGCCAATTCTGAAGTCATGAAGTTTTTTGTTTTCTTCTAATAAGTTTATAGTTTATACTTGTAGGTAATTTTATAGTTTATACTTTAAAAATTTTATTTCCCTATGTTTTCTAATGGCAACACAGTAATAGAATAAATTTGGGGGGACTGATTTAGTAATGCCACAAACTTGCTAAACTTTCTTATTCATTCTATGAATTATTTTGTACATTATTCTGGATTTTCTACTTACCTAATCAAGTCATCTGTGAGAAAACATTTTTGATTTTTTCCATGACAATTTTCTCTATTGAACTCACTTCCAGTAAAATGTTAAATAGAAGTAGTAGAAACATATTTATCTGATTTCCAACTTCAAAGACAACACATTCCATTTTACAACACATCATGTGATGTTAGCTACGGATGTTTCTGCAATCATTCCTTATAGGGGTATTTTCTGTTTCTAGTTTGCTGAGAGTTTTGTCATGAGTAGGTGATGAATTTTGTCAAATCCATTTCTCTGCAACTTCTAAGATAATCACATAAATTTTCTTCTAAAATCTGTTAATGTGATGTTCATTTTTTAAAGTTAAACCAACCACTTTGTCATGCTGAATAATCACTGTAATACAGATTTCCAATGTAATTCACATGACAATACTTTTGTTAAAAATTTTTACATATATGTTAATGGGATTTTTTTCATTGTTTTTCTTATACTTAACTGGTTTTGGTTTAATGTTACACTGGCCTCAGAAAACAGGTCAAGATGTGTTACATCTTTTCTTGTTTATGGGAAGTAAGACTTTCTGTATTTCTTAATATATTCTCAGATACACACACACACACACTTTCACCTCATCCCACCTATCCAAACCTTTTCCCTGAACGTCCTTGAATATATCGTCTCACAATAGAAAATGTCTTTAAATTTAACTTTGAAGTTCTCCTTGAAGAGGTCCTTTACATCCCTTGTAAGCTGGATTCCTAGGTATTTTATTCTCTTTGAAGCAATTGTGAATGGAAGTTCATTCCTGATTTGGCTCTCTGCTTGTCTGTTACTGGTGTATAAGAATGCTTGTGATTTTTGCACATTAATTTTGTATCCTGAGACTTTGCTGAAGTTGCTTATCAGCTTAAGGAGATTTTGGGCTGAGACAATGGGTTTTCTAAATATACAATCATGTCATCTCTGCAAACAGGGACAATTTGACTTCTTCTTTTCCTAACTGGATACCCTTGATTTCTTTCTCTTGCCTGATTGCCCTAGCCAGAACTTCCAACACGATGTTGAATAGGAGTGGTGAGAGAGGGCATCCCTGTCTTGTGCCAGTTTTCAAAGGGAATTTTTCCAGTTTTTTTGCCCATTCAGTATGATATTAGCTGTGGGTTTGTCATAAATAGCTCTTATTATTTTGAGGTACGTTCCATCAATACCGAATTTATTGAGCGTTTTTAGCATAAAGGGCTGTTGAATTTTGTCAAAAGCCTTTTCTGCATCTATTGAGATAATCATGTGGTTCTTGTCTTTGGTTCTGTTTATATGCTGGATTACGTTTATTGATTTGCGAATGTTGAACCAGCCTTGCATCCCAGGGATGAAGCCCACTTGATCATGGTGGATAAGCTTTTTGATGTGCTGCTGAATCCGGTTTGCCAGTATTTTATTGAGAATTTTTGCATCGATGTTCATCATGGATATTGGTCTAAAATTCTCTTTTTTTGTTGTGTCTCTGCCAGGCTTTGGTATCAGGATGATGTTGGCCTCATAAAAAGAGTTGGGGAGGATTCCCTCTTTTTCTATTGATTGAAATAGTTTCAGAAGGAATGGTACCAGCTCCTCCTTGTACCTATGGTAGAATTCAGCTGTGAATCCATCTGGTCCTGGACTTTTTTTCGTGGGTAGGCTATTAATTGTTGCCTCAATTTCAGAGCCTGCTAACAAACCACTGCTCAGTGAAATCAAAGAGGACACAAACAAATGGAAGAACATACCATGCTCATGGATAGGAAGAATCAATATCGTGAAAATGGCCATACTGCCCAAGGTTATTTATAGATTCAATGCCATCCCCATCAAGCTACCAATGAGTTTCTTCACAGAATTGGAAAAAACGGCTTTAAAGTTCATATGGAACCAAAAAAGAGCCCGCATTGCCAAGACAATCCTAAGTCAAAAGGACAAAGCTGGAGGCGTCACGCTACCTGACTTCAAACTATACTACAAGGCTACAGTACCAAAACAGCATGGTACTGGTACACAACAGAGATATAGACCAATGGAACAGAACAGAGTCCTCAGAAATAATACCACACATCTACAGCCATCTGATCTTTGACAACCTGACAAAAACAAGAAATGGGGAAAGGATTCCCTATTTAATAATGGTGCTGGGAAAATTGGCTAGCCATAAGTAGAAAGCTGAAACTGGATCCTTTCCTTACCCCTTATACGAAAATTAATTCAAGATGGATCAGAGACTTAAATGTTAGACCTAATACCATAAAAACCTAGAAGAAAATCTAGGTAGTACCATTCAGGACATAGGCATGGGCAAGACTTCATGTCTAAAACACCAAAAGCAACGGCAGCAAAAGCAAAAATTGACACATGGGATCTAATTAAACTAAGAGCTTTTGCACAGCAAAAGAACTACCATCAGAGTGAACAGGCAACCTACAGAATGGGAGAAAATTTTTGCAACCTACTCATCTGACAAAGGGCTAATATCCAGAATCTACAAAGAACTCAACAAATATACAAGAAAAAAAAAAACAACCCCATCAAAAAGTGGCAAAGGATATGAACAGACATTTCTCAAAAGAAGACATCCATACAGCCAACAGACACATGAAAAATGCTCATCATCACTCGCCATCAGAGAAATGCAAATCAAAACCACAATGAGATACCATCTCACACCAGTTAGAATGGCAATCATTAAGAAGTCAGGAAACAACAGGTGTTGGAGAGGATGTGGAGAAATAGGAACACTTTTACACTGTTGGTGGGATTGTAAACTAGTTCAACCATTATGGAAAACAGTATGGCGATTCCTCAAGGATCTAGAACTAGATGTACCATATGACCCAGCCATCCCACTACTGGGTATATACCCAAAGGATTATAATTACTCTACTACAAAGACACATGCACACGTATGTTTTTGCGGCACTATTCACAATAGCAAAGACTTGGAATCAACCCAAATGTCCATCTGTGACAGACTGGATTAAGAAAATGTGGCACATATACACCATGGAATACTATGCAGCCATAAAAAGGATGAGTTTGCGTCCTTTGTAGGGACATGGATGCAGCTGGAATCCATCATTCTTAGCAAACTATCACAAGAAGAGAAAACCAAACACCGCATGTTCTCACTCATAGGTGGGAACTGAACAATGAGATCACTTGGACTCGGGAAGGGGAACATCACACACTGGGGCCTATCATGGGGAGGGGGGAGGAGGGAGGGATTGCATTGGGGAGTTATACATGATATAAACGTCATGCACATGTACCCTAGAACTTAAAGTATAATTAAAAAAAAAAAAATAAATAAATAAATAAATAAATAAATTTAACTTTGAAACTTCTCCTTCCCTTCTTCTACATAAAAACTGTTTCTATCACGAGGATAGTTTTTACTGAAGGCTTCTCCAACACTGATTATTTTTATGACCACAACCCTCATATCAATGTCGCTTAGGAAGTATAATTGTTTCTTATTTCTAATTTGAGCATTGTCCTTCCATGGCTCCTCCCCATAAAGAAAAAAATCGAGGAACAAGACACATTTCTGGGAGCACCATAAAGCCCAGTTGCCAGTTTATTACACCTGTTTTGCTTGTTGCAATCTTTGTTATAAGATAAAACATATAAATATAACAAAATTCATTATGTCAGAACTTTCCTCATCACCTTTGCATGGATCCCACTTGCCTGTAGAACATTCTACATAATTTTCAATCACAGATTTCACCTTCCTCATAATTTGGCCCTAGCCTAACTTGTTAATATTAGTATCACAATAATAACTTAGAGCAGGTTTATTTAATTGCTCTAAACACATGCAACAGTAATATGTCCTTATGCCATTTACTAGGTGTCCCGTCCAGCAGGACAGTCAACACGAAACCTGGAAGGGGGAGTGGGAATGGGAGAGACAAGAAAACACGAGAAACGGAGACAAGACAGTAGCCTGATCAAGTCTCATTTATTGAGGGCGATGGTACAGCTTCTATAGGCTGGTAAGAAAGGGGAAGTGTAGCAAAGCAGGCGGGGTGGAGAATAATGAGAGACGTCACCAGGCGCATGCTCGGTTGACTTTAACTTTCCCGGGCGCGGGCAATTATTTACGCGTGCGGGAAAAGTTGGTGATGAAGAACCCGGAAGTACACCATCTTGTCTCTGATGATACGGAGCTTAAGCAACAGAAGCCGCGGCAATTTCCGGGCCTCACGGCTCCGGACAACTGGGGTTCCAGATAAAGCATATTAGCTTTAACCAATAAAGTTATGAACAAGTTTTAAAGAGAAATTAAGCAATTTTATGTTAAGCTCTCTAAGCATGTTATGTGAACCAAAAGATTTAAAATACATATGTATAAATATAAGTTATGTGTATTATGTGTGTGTATGTAATAAGTATGTGTGTGTGTATGATATACACACAGGGTAGGATAAAAAAAAAGGATGAAATTTTACAATTTGGGTCCAATACAGGGATACCTGTTTGTTTATAGGCTTATAATTTATTGACTTAACAGACAAGAATGTCCATATTGTCTTATGTAGCAAGGAAGAAAATTAATAGCAAAAAGACTGTGAGAAAGACTTTCACTCAAAACATTATTTCAGTACAAAACTCATGTTACAAAACTTTGACTTAAGTGAATTAGTCCCCACATATTGGCAGTTTTGCTTCCTGTGGTTTCAGATATCAGCAGTCAACCACAGTCCAAAAATATTAAATGAAAAATTCCAGAAATAATTATAAACTTAAATCACACACCACTCTATTGTTCTATTTATTATTGTTAATCTCTTACTGTGCCTAATTTATAAGTTAAGTTCTATCATAGGTTTGTATGTAGAGGACAAAACTTGTATACATAGAGTTCAGTACTTTCCATGGTTTTCAGCATCCATTGGAGGTCTTGGCTTGTAGCCTAAATGAATAACAGTGGACTATTGTATGTGTATAATTAAAGAAGTTATTTGAAAACTGAAAATCATGTCACAAATATAAATGCAGTTATTTTTATCTGATAATTTTGTGTATATGTATTAAACTTTTACAAATCGTATTTTCATTGAAAAGATAATATGCTTTAAAGAAATCGTGATTCATTTGAACTGAGAATATTAGAATTTGTGAATATTTTATAAGCTTTTTATTTAATTTTGTCACCCAATAAATCTGAGAACACATTTAAAACACCAAGTTATCAAATTAATTCTTCCTTTAAAATTATTACAATGAGGGGCGGAGCAAGATGGCCGAATAGGAGCAGCTCCAGTCTCCAACTCCCAGCGCGAGCGACACAGAAGACCGGTGATTTCTGCGTTTTCAACTGAGGTACTGGGGTCATCTCTCTAGGGAGTGCCAGACAATCGGTGCTGGTCAGCTGCTGCAGCCTGACCAGCGTGAGCTGAAGCAGGGCGAGGCATCGCCTCACCTGGAAGCGCAAGGGGAAAGGAATCCCTTTTCCTAGCCAGGGGAACTGAGACACACAACACCTGGAAAATCGGGTAACTCCCACCCCAATACTGCGCTTTAAGGAAACAGGCACACCAGGAGAATATATCCCACACCTGGCGGGAGGGTCCCACGCCCACGGAGCCTCCCTCACTGCTAACACAGCCGTCTGCGGCGATCTATCCGCAAGGCAGCAGCGAGGCTGGGGGAGGGGCGCCCGCCATTGCTGAGGCTTAAGTAGGTAAACAAAGCAGCTGGGAAGCTCGAACTGGGTGGAGCTCACAGCAGCTCAAGGAAGCCTGCCTGTCTCTGTAGACTCTACCTCTGCGGACAGCGCACAGCTGCAGCCCATTAGGGGAAGAGCGGGGGCGGGCGTGCAGACGCGAACGACTCTGTCTGACAGCTTTGGGGAGAGCCGTGGATCTCCTAACGCGGAGGTTGAGATCCGAGAACAGACAGACTGCCTGCTCAGGTGGGTCCCTGACCCCTGAGTAGCCTAGCTGGGAGACATCCCCCACTAGGGGCAGTCTGACACCCCACACCTCACAGGGTGGCGTCACCCTGAGAGGAAACTTCCAAAGAAAGAATCAGACAGGTACACTCGCTGTTCAGCAATATTCTATCTTCAGCAACCTCTGCTGCTGATACCCAGGCAAACAGGGTCTGGAGTGGACCTCAAGCAATCTCCAACAGACCAACAGACAGTCCTTCTGACTGTCAGACAAAAACTATCAAACAGGAAGGACACCTATACCAAAACCCCATCAGTACGTCACCATCATCAAAGTCCAGAGACAGATAAAACCACAAAGATGGGGAAGAAGCAGGGCAGAAAAGCTGGAAATTCAAAAAATAGAGCGCATCTCCCCCTGCAAAGGAGCGCAGCCCATCGCCAGCAACGGATCAAAGCTGGTCAGAGAATGACTTTGACGAGATGAGAGAAGAAGGCTTCACTCCATCAAACCTCTCAGAGCTAAAGGAGGAATTACGTACCCAGCGCAAAGAAACTAAAAATCTGAAAAAAAAGTGGAAGAATTGACAGCTAGATTAATTAATGCAGAGAAGATCATAAACGAAATGACAGAGATGAAAACCATGACACGAGAAATACGTGACAAATGCACAAGCTTCAGTAACCGACTCGATCAACTGGAAGAAAGAGTATCAGCGATTGAGGATCAAATGAATGAAATGAAGCGAGAAGAGAAACCAAAAGAAAAAAGAAGAAAAAGAAATGAACAAAGCCTGCAAGAAGTATGGGATTATGTAAAAAGACCAAATCTACGTCTGATTGGGGTGCCTGAAAGTGAGGGGGAAAATGGAACCAAGTTGGAAAACACTCTTCAGGATATCATCCAGGAGAACTTCCCCAACCTAGTAGGGCAGGCCAACATTCAAATTCAGGAAATACAGAGAACGCCACAAAGATACTCCTCCAGAAGAGCAACTCCAAGACACATAATTGCCAGATTCACCAAAGTTGAAATGAAGGAAAAAATCTTAAGGGCAGCCAGAGAGAAAGGTCGGGTTACCCACAAAGGGAAGCCCATCAGAATAACAGCAGACCTCTCGGCAGAAACTCTACAAGCCAGAAGAGAGTGGGGGCCAATATCAACGTTCTTAAAGAAAAGAATTTTCAACCCAGAATTTCATATCCAGCCAAACTAAGCTTCATCAGTGAAGGAGAAATAAAATCCTTTACAGATAAGCAAATGCTTAGAGATTTTGTCACCACCAGGCCTGCCTTACAAGAGACCCTGAAGGAAGCCCTAAACATGGAAAGGAACAAGCGGTACCAGCCATTGCAAAAACATGCCAAAATGTAAAGACCATCGAGGCTAGGAAGAAACTGCATCAACTAACGAGCAAAATAACCAGTTAATATCATAATGACAGGATCAAGTTCACACATAACAATATTAACCTTAAATGTCAATGGACTAAATGCTCCAATTAAAAGACACAGACTGGCAAACTGGATCAAGAGTCAAGACCCATCAGTCTGCTGTATTCAGGAGACCCATCTCACATGCAGAGACATACATAGGCTCAAAATAAAGGATGGAGGAAGATCTACCAAGCAAATGGAGAACAAAAAAAAGCAGGGGTTGCAATCCTAGTCTCTGATAAAACAGACTTTAAACCATCAAAGATCAAAAGAGACAAAGAAGGCCATTACATAATGGTAAAGGGATCAATTCAACAGGAAGAGCTAACTCTCCTAAATATATATGCACCCAATAAAGGAGCACCCAGATTCATAAAGCAAGTCCTTAGAGACCTACAAAGAGACTTAGACTCCCATACAATAATATGGGAGACTTCAACACTCCACTGTCAACATTAGACAGATCAACGAGACAGAAAGTTAACAAGGATATCCAGGAATTGAACTCATCTCTGCACCAAGCGGACCTAATAGACATCTATAGAACTCTCCACCCCAATCAACAGAATATACATTCTTCTCAGCACCACATCGCACTTATTCCAAAATTGACCACATAATTGGAAGTAAAGCACTCCTCAGCAAATGTACAAGAACAGAAATTATAACAAACTGTCTCTCAGACCACAGTGCAATCAAACTAGAACTCAGGACTAAGAAACTCAATCAAAACCGCTCAACTACATGGAAACTGAACAACCTGCTCCTGAATGACTACTGGGTACATAACGAAATGAAAGCAGAAATAAAGATGTTCTTTGAAACCAATGAGAACAAATATACAACATACCAGAATCTCTGGGACACATTTAAAGCAGTGTGTAGAGGGAAATTTATAGCACTAAATGCCCACAAGAGAAAGCAGGAGAGATCTAAAATTGACACTCTAACATCACAATTAAAAGAACTAGAGAGGCAAGAGCAAACACATTCAAAAGCTAGCAGAAGGCAAGAAATAACTAAGATCAGAGCAGAACTGAAGGAGATAGAGACAAAAAAACCCTCCAAAAAATCAATGAATCCAGGAGTGGTTTTTTGAAAAGATCAACAAAATGACAGACCGCTAGCTAGACTAATAAAGAAGAAAAGAGAGAGGAATCAAATAGACGCAATAAAAAATGATAAAGGGGATATCACCACCGACCCCACAGAAATACAAACTACCATCAGAGAATACTATAAACACCTCTACGCAAATCAACTAGAAAATCTAGAAGAAATGGATAATTTCCTGGACACTTACACTCTCCCAAGACTAAACCAGGAAGAAGTTGAATCCCTGAATAGACCAATAGCAGGCTCTGAAATTGAGGCAACAATTAATAGCCTACCCACCAAAAAAGTCCAGGACCAGATGGATTCACAGCTGAATTCTACCAGAGGTACAAGGAGGAGCTGGTACCATTCCTTCTGAAACTATTTCAATCAATAGAAAAAGAGGGAATCCTCCCTAACTCTTTTATGAGGCCAACATCATCCTGATACCAAAGCCTGGCAGAGACACAACAAAAAGAGAGAATTTTAGACCAATATCCCTGATGAACATCGATGCAAAAATCCTCAATAAAATACTGGCAAACCGGATTCAGCAGCACATCAAAAAGCTTATCCACCATGATCAAGTGGGCTTCATCCCTGGGATGCAAGGCTGGTTCAACATTCGCAAATCAATAAACGTAATCCAGCATATAAACAGAACCAAAGACAAGAACCACATGATTATCTCAATAGATGCAGAAAAGGCTTTTGACAAAATTCAACAGCCCTTTATGCTAAAAACGCTCAATAAATTGGTATTGATGGAACGTACCTCAAAATAATAAGAGCTATTTATGACAAACCCACAGCTAATATCATACTGAATGGGCAAAAACTGGAAAAATTCCCTTTGAAAACTGGCACAAGACAGGGATGCCCTCTCTCACCACTCCTATTCAACATAGTGTTGGAAGTTCTGGCTAGGGCAATCAGGCAAGAGAAAGAAATCAAGGGTATCCAGTTAGGAAAAGAAGAAGTCAAATTGTCCCTGTTTGCAGATGACATGATTGTATATTTAGAAAACCCCATTGTCTCAGCCCAAAATCTCCTTAAGCTGATAAGCAACTTCAGCAAAGTCTCAGGATACAAATTAATGTGCAAAAATCACAAGCATTCTTATACACCAGTAACAGACAAGCAGAGAGCCAAATCAGGAATGAACTTCCATTCACAATTGCTTCAAAGAGAATCAAATACCTAGGAATCCAGCTTACAAGGGATGTAAAGGACCTCTTCAAGGAGAACTACAAACCACTGCTCAGTGAAATCAAAGAGGACACAAACAAATGGAAGAACATACCATGCTCATGGATAGGAAGAATCAATATCGTGAAAATGGCCATACTGCCCAAGGTGATTTATAGATTCAATGCCATCCCCATCAAGCTACCAATGACTTTCTTCACAGAATTGGAAAAAACGGCTTTAAAGTTCATATGGAACCAAAAAAGAGCCCGCATTGCCAAGACAATCCTAAGTCAAAAGGACAAAGCTGGAGGCGTCACGCTACCTGACTTCAAACTATACTACAAGGCTACAGTAACCAAAACAGCATGGTACTGGTACCACAACAGAGATATAGACCAATGGAACAGAACAGAGTCCTCAGAAATAATACCACACATCTACAGCCATCTGATCTTTGACAAACCTGAGAGAAACAAGAAATGGGGAAAGGATTCCCTATTTAATAAATGGTGCTGGGAAAATTGGCTAGCCATAAGTAGAAAGCTGAAACTGGATCCTTTCCTTACCCCTTATACGAAAATTAATTCAAGATGGATTAGAGACTTAAATGTTAGACCTAATACCATAAAACCCTAGAAGAAAATCTAGGTAGTACCATTCAGGACATAGGCATGGGCAAGGACTTCATGTCTAAAACAGCAAAAGCAACGGCAGCAAAAGCAAAATTGACACATGGGATCTAATTAAACTAAAGAGCTTTTGCACAGCCAAAAGAAACTACCATCAGAGTGAACAGGCAACCTACAGAATGGGAAAAAATTTTTGCAACCTACTCATCTGACAAAGGGCTAATATCCAGAATCTACAAGAACTCAAACAAATATACAAGAAAAAAGCAAACAACCCCATCAAAAAGTGGGGAAAGGATATGAACAGACATTTCTCAAAAGAAGACATCCATACAGCCAACAGACACATGAAAAAATGCTCATCATCACTGGCCATCAGAGAAATGCAAATCAAAACCACAATGAGATACCATCTCACACCAGTTAGAATGGCAATCATTAAGAAGTCAGGAAACACAGGTGTTGGAGAGGATGTGGAGAAATAGGAACACTTTTACACTGTTGGTGGGATTGTAAACTAGTTCAACCATTATGGAAAACAGTATGGCGATTCCTCAAGGATCTAGAACTAGATGTACCATATGACCCAGCCATCCCACTACTGGGTATATACCCAAAGGATTATAAATTACTCTACTACAAAGACACATGCACACGTTGTTTATTGCGGCACTATTCACAATAGCAAAGACTTGGAATCAACCCAAATGTCCATCTGTGACAGACTGGATTAAGAAAATGTGGCACATATACACCATGGAATACTATGCAGCCATCAAAAAGGATGAGTTTGCGTCCTTTGTAGGGACATGGATGCAGCTGGAAACCATCATTCTTAGCAAACTATCACAAGAAGAGAAACCAAACACCGCATGTTCTCACTCATAGGTGGGAACTGAACAATGAGATCACTTGGACTCGGGAAGGGGAACATCACACACTGGGGCCTATCATGGGGAGGGGGGAGGAGGGAGGGATTGCATTGGGGAGTTATACATGATATAAACGTCATGCACATGTACCCTAGAACTTAAAGTATAATAAAAAATAAAAAAATAAAAAAATAAAATAAAATAAAATAAATAAATAACATTAAAAAAAAAGATATCATCATATTCTCTATAGCAGAAAAAAATGGGAAAAATCTGAATGCCCGTCTGTAGGGAAACAGGTAAATCAAATGCAGTACATTCATAGTGGAACACTATATGGCAGTTAAAGGAATGAGTGAGAGCTATGTATGTATAAACGTGGATAATCTCAAGATACCAGTAAGCAAAAAAATACAAACTATAGAATCAGATGTATAAAATGACACTACTTAAGTGAAAAAATTCACACAAAAACTGTTATTTAGTAACCATACATACTAATACAAATAGCAAAGTTTAATATATTTTGATATTTTCACATTATACTTTTTAAATAAAGTTAAATGCCAAAAAAAAAAAAAAAAAGAGTCAATTGTATATGTATTTAAAATCTAACTTCCTAGCTTTTTCAGACTTTTTAAAAATGTCATCTATAAAAGGTAAATCTTTGTTTTTGATGACAGGTGATATCTTAGGTTCACAAAATGTAATCTATGAAGTGGATGATGTAATCTTTTAAATTTATTTAAAAAACTCAAAAATGAGACAAAAATTGTAGGGAAATAATGAATGTTAAGATGTACTTCACCTTCTTGGTCAATATATTAACAGGTATAATTTTTTCAGATGCTAGGCATAGTTTTGATGCCTCCCTTCCTCCTCAGAGGGAATCACTTCAAGAATTTGTGTTTTATACCACATGCATATTTTCCATGACATGTGCATACTCATGCACATTTTAATTATACATATAGAATAAAATGATATTTAATAAGAGATGATGCATTCTGCTGATTTTTACCTTATGTTTTGAAATTTATCCATGTTAACAAATGTAGTCTGGGTTGACTCATCTTATATCACTGAAGCAGTGTTATAAATGATCTTTTATATGTTTCCAATTTGTTGGACAGTACAATAACTATTCTTGTAATTGTGCACATCTGTAGACAGCCTAGTTACTAGAATATGCCTAAGTGAAATTTCTGATATGTTGCCAAATTATTCTCCCCATTAGATTTTCTAATTTATATATTCATCAACAGTTTGTTGATATTCTTCCTAAGAATGTAAGACTATACTGTAAGAATGTTGTACAATATTTTTTGGTATTCTTGCCAATTTTCTGCATTGATGATTTTTGTATTTTAAATACCCAAATACGCCATCTTTTAGTTGAAACCAAATATTGGATATGCTGAAAAAGGCAGGTGAGTAACCTCAAACCTCAACCTAAGTAACAAAACATTTTCCATGTACTTTCTTGTGGCTGATTTTGTTAACCCTGCTCAAATCAAATTAAGAGACCCATCCCACCAGTAATATGTGTTTTTAGTATTTTTATAATGATTTGCAGTTTTGTTAGGTTCCCTGAATACTAATCATCTCTCAGCTATGTGTATTGAAAAGATCTTGAGCATAGCATTTTCTTATATTTATATGAAAATAATGGTACAACATAGATAATACCCTCAACATAATCTTTAATATTATATGGGACACTTTCTATTCCCTACCTCTTATATTCATGTAAAAGGCTTTAAATTGGTTGGGCATGGTGGCAGGATTGATCTAGCACAGGAGTTCAAGACAAGCATGGGCAACATGGTGAGAGCCCCATCTCTATTAAAAAAATACAAGAAATAGCCAGGTGTGGTGGTGTATACTTGTAGTCCCAGTTACTGGGGAGGCTGAGGCAGGAGGATTGCCTGAGTTCTGGAGGTAGAGGTTGCATTGAGCCCTGATCATGCTACTGCACTCCAGCCTGGGCAACAGAACAAGACTGTCTCAGAAAAAAAAAAAAAAAGTCTTTAAATTATGCTTTTAAAATTTATGTCATTGGCTGGGCAGAGTGGCTCATGCCTGTAATCCCAGCACTTTGAGAGACTGAGGTGGGCAGATCACTTGAGGTCAGGAGTTTGAGACCAGCCTGGCCCACATGGTGAAACCCCATGTCTACTAAAAATACAAAACATTAGCTAGGCGGGTGGCACACGCCTATAATCCCAGCTACTGGGGAGACTGAGGCAGGATAATTGCTTGAACCTGGGAGGCAGAGGTTGCACTGAGCCAAGATTGTGCCACCGCACTGCAGACTGGGTGACAAAATGAAATCCCGTATCAAAAAATAATATAAAATGTATGTCATTAACCTAATTTAGAATTGATACACACTCATGGTGTTTTGGGAGGCATCTATCCACCTACCTATTTACGTATCTTTTTCAATGTAGCTAATTTATTGCCCTATCACTTATGGTAGTAGTTTTCTTAAAAGCCATGATGTCTGTTTAGAGGAGGGTCCCGCACCTTGCTTTGCCTTAGAAGTTGTGCTAGTGAGGTAGATATGCCATAACAAAATACCATGGACTGGGTGGCTTAAATGACAGAAATGTATTTTCTCACAGTTCTGGAGGTAGGAAGTCCAGATCCAGGTGCTGTTAGATCTGACTTCTGGCAAAGTCTGTCTTCCTTGTTGCTGTGCCTTTACATGGCCTTTAAACATCTCATATAGAGATAGTATTTATTCAGTGAGGTTTTTTTCCCTTAAAAAGGACACACGTGACAGGTCCAAATAAGATTTGCACTAGAACTTTTAGTCCAAATGAGACGTCTTGAAAACAAAAAAGTTAATGCGTGTGGGTGTGTGTGTGTGAGAGAGATGGTGAAGCACTATGTATTCTGTTCACATTTTTGAAAAAAAAAATTTGTTTGAGATGGAGTTTCACTCTTGTGGCCCAGGCTGGAGTGCAATGGTGTGATCTTGTCTCACTGCAACCTCCACCTCCTGTGTTCAAGCGATTCTCCTGTCTTAGCTTCCCGTGTGGCTGGGATGACAAGTGTGCACCAACACCCCCAGCTAATTCTTTGTATTTTTAGTAGAGACGAGGCTTTGCCATGTTGGCCAGGCTTGTCTCAAACTCCTGACCTCAGACGATCCACTGGCCGTGGCCTCCTAAAGTGCTGGGATTACAGGTGTGAGCCACTGCAACTGGCCTGAAAAAAAATTTTTAACATACTAAAGCTGATGACTTTTATGGATGTTGACAAAAATCTCTAATGCCAATGCCTATCTCTGTAAAAAGCAATAATATGAGGAGCTTGATTTCCTGCTAAGGTAGAAAAGGTGAGAAGATTTTTCAAGTAGTATAGGAGCTCCATCTGTGACAAGAAGCAGAAGCATTCATTTCCACTTGATATTTTTTGTTATTAATCATAACTTTAAGCAACATTCTTTATCTGCCTTTAAAATGTTGACTCAAAATGTTGAGTCTTTTAGTAGTTTTTAAAATGGACATGCAAGAGGTATAATTTTCTCTTATCGCATCAGCATACACCTAAAGAGTAATAATATATAGATTTGAAGGCCAGGCATGTGGGCTCACATCTGTAATCCCAGCACTTTGGAGGCCAAGGCAGAAGGATAGCTTGAGACGGAGCTCAAGACCAGCTTGGGAAAAATGGCAAGATCTTGTCTCTACATAATTTGTAAAAATTAGTCAGGTGTGGTGATACACACCTGTAGTCTCAGCTATTTAGGACGATGAGGCGGGAGGACTGCTTGGCTCCAGGAAGTCAAGGCTACAGTGAGCTGTGTTCGTGCCACTGCACTCTAGCCTGGGTGACAGAGACCCCGTCTCAAAAAATAATCATCATCATGTTTTTTAAAGGACGTGGCCACCATAGAAAGGGAGTAGTGAAGCTGCAGTACCTTGATGAACAATTTCAGAGTTATCTAGATTAGAAAATACATAAAACTTGGAAGTATATCAGTGGGAACACAGTGTCATTTGAAAAATGATTCACTTTTCCAGGCCATCAACCAATTTGAAAATTTTGGCAGGACACATGTCTTTATTAAGGGTTTTCCAATGTTTAGGACTTCTTTTCTTTGCAATCTGGTAAGTAGTTTTATAGAATGCTTCCAGAAAAGGTTTTTAAGCAGTGAAGACCTTAATCGTGAAATGTCACCTCGGAAGTTTTAGAATTCTCATTTGAACTGTCTCACTTCTCTCACCTCTTTACAAATACTGATCATACAGTTGTAAACAGGAAATACTGAACGAAGCTTAGGTGTCTCAATCACCAATATGAGGACCTGCAGCTTTCCCTGAATGGTGGCTAATGGCTTTGCAGTGCCTGTGTGCGTAAGAAGAGGCCAGATAACTCTGATGACGTGCATTCCAGCCCAGACTATAATATAACTACTGCAATGGTGTAGAAGTCATGAATATAAATGAGGTTTTTAGATATCTGGAAAAACATCAATTGACCATAAAAACATTTTTAGTTTCTATTGGTGTCATTTATATTTTTAGTCTTAAATTTATAATTGAAGAAAATACTAAGTTTTGTTTAGAGGCTATAAAGATATAATTTTTAAGACTTAAATATCCCTGTTTTAAGAGTAAATATAAATTTTATTGTTTTCTTCAAGCTATGGCACAGGTATTTGTTTAAATGTACACGGTATACAAATTATTTTGTACATATGCCACATTTTTAAAATTAAAAACAAATTTATATTATTTGAATTAACTATTCACAGTTGGACAAGAGTCAGACGTTCTAGTGGAGAGTTGAAAGTAGCCAGTACTCTCTTACTTTGGGGATACACATTGCCTCAACATTTTCAGGGTGAATATACATAACAATTTTCATTTTCTGGAGTCTTTTTCTATACCTACGGTGAGGTAGACATGTAATCCTATATAGATCTATTCAGTGCAAATCATGTATATTACTACAGAAGGATAAAATTGACCTTGGTATTTGCTTCTAATTTGCCTTATAAGCGATCCTTCACTTCTTTTTTTTTTGAGACGGAGTCTCACTCTGTCGCCCAGGCTGGAGTGCAGTGGCCGGATCTCAGCTCACTGCAAGCTCCGCCTCCGGGTTCATGCCATTCTCTGCCTCAGCCTAGCAGCTGGACTACACCACCCGGCTAGTTTTGTATTTTTAGTAGAACGGGGTTTACCGTTAGCCAGGATGGTCTCGATCTCCTGACCTCGTGATCCGCCCGTCTCGGCCTCCCAAATACAGGCTTGAGCCACCGCGCCCGGCCGATCCTTCACTTCTTATGCCTTCTTTCATTTATGTATTTTACTAAAATAGATCTAGAAACAGGTGTAGTAAAAATATCTCTCTCTCTATAGGAAGTTATTTCCAAATGTGGTAGTATATATATGTACTTCTCTCTAACCCTCAAAAATATAATGGGTATCAACATTTCCTATATATATAGACACACTATATATATGTATATATTTACTTATTTCTAACCATTTTGTGACTCTCAAAAACATAATGGATATCAAGATTTCTACAAAATAGAAATTAAAGCATAATAATGATATTCCAGTTCTCAAAAACACATTTCCAGGCATCTCTACAATTGACAAGTGAAACTTACTAGAGTAATGCAAATAAATTGCTCTGTGCATGTGAGACTAGTATTCCTAGGTCATACTTTAGCTTATCCTACTATGTGGAAATGCTACTGCTGATCTATGAATTAGCCATTATCTCAAATTATTTTATCTAGTTTTTTATGTACACTGTCTCCCCAAGCAGGGTCTCATGCTTCAGAGAGAGAGAGAGAGAAGTGGCAAGCCTTAGAGCTTGAGATAATCAGACGGATAGTGATGTCTTGGGAATGGCAGAGTAAGGTATCTGAATACTAGGTCCGCTGATTCAAACTACCATCGCCTTGCAAACACTGACAGAATCAGCTTTGTTTTTGGAATCTTGATATTTTGCTTTTGCACCTTTGGGATAATTGTGGGCTCCACAAAGCAAAATATTAACATTAAGGCACAGTCCTGGGTAGTCTGGCTTGGTATTGAAGTAACACAACTCAGAGCTACTCTGCACAAATTAGGAGAGTAGGATTATCTTTTAACTCCAGAGACATTTAAACAAAAAAGAAAAACCTCTGTCCGGTCACTTGCTTGCTGCTGAGATAACGAAACATAGACTTCAGTAACTACACAGCATAAGGAATACAATCTTTGCAAAAATAGTTTGGAAAACTCACCAAATGGACAAGTATTGCCCTAAAACATTAACATCAGCAAACCTAGGGGAATGAGGAGAATCTAATTCCCAGAGTTAACCACATGTAAATATTCAAACTGCACAGTGTTATGAGGAGAATCTAATCCCGGAGTTGCTACCTTTAAATATTCAAACTCCACAGTTGTGTTTTTTTAAAAATCACAAGGCATAAAAAGAAAAAGGAAGTACGGTCTATTCACATGGGGGGGAAAAGACAGCTGGTTGTGAGGAAGCACAGACACTGGAATTAGTAGATAGAACCTTTAAATTAACTATCTGAAAAATGCTTCATAGGCTAAAGGAAGTCATGGCTAAAAAACTGAAGAAAACTGGGAAAGTCATGTCTAAAGAAGTAAAATATTAATAAAGAAGAAATAATTAAAAAGGATCCAAAGATGAATTCTAGTGCCAAAAAGTAAAATCGTTTAAATTAAAAACTAGTAAAATAATTCAACAGCAGCTTTCTGAAGGCAGAAGAAAGAATTAGTGAATTTGGAAATAGGAATTAGAATTATGAAGTCAGGACAGATTAAAGAAATAGTCACTGAAAACTTCGTAAGTTTGATGGGAGGGTATGAGCTACACATTCAAGAATTTAAAAAATACTCCAAATAGGACCAACTCATAAAGATCCCAGACATAAACCATGATCCAATTTTTGAAAAGATAAAATATTGAAAACAAGCAAGTAGCAAATTTTACATACAAGGGGTCCTCAATAGGACTAACAGCTAATTTCAGTAACTTTAGAACAAAATATTTAAAGTATTGAAAGAAAAACAGTAAAGTCAGCCAAAAATTCTATGTTCAGTAAAACTACTCTTCAAATACCCAAAAGTTGAGGAAATGATTTTCTGGTAGACCTTCCCTACAAAAATGCTAAAGTGAATCCTTCAAGATGAACTCAAGTACTCCAGTATGCAAAGACATATGGAAAAGGTAAGAATGTTAGAAAGGTAACCGTAGTTGTAAATATAAATGACTGTACTGTATTTTTTGTTTGTAACTCCTCTTATTTTCTACATGATATAAAATAATGCATGAAATATATAAATCCATGTTAATTTACACATAGTGTATGAAGATAAAATTTATGAAGTAGTAACTTACAGACAGGATGAGGCTGAATAGGGGCAAAGTTTTCATATGTTTGTTATAAATTTGGATGTTGATTGTAATCCACATGGTAACCACTAAGAAAATACCTAAAAAGGGAAGACAGAGATGAGAAATCAAAAAATAATAATAATAATAAACATTTAAAGAAATATGTTTAATGGAGAAAATGATAAAGTGGATAGATCATCTAGACACAAGATAGAAAATTGAGAATTTGAACAACATATCAGCAAGACCTAACAGACATATTGAATAACCCACCAACAAAAGCATAATTTTCATTCTTTTTGAGGCACATGAGATGTTCTCTGGAACAGATCATATATGGGGCCACAAAACAAGTCTCAAATTGTAAAATACAGAAATTATACAAAATATCTTTTCTAAACAGAATGGAATAAAGCTAAAACTTAGTGATAAGGAAAACTTGGAAAATTCATAAATGCAGGGAAATTTTAAAACACACTTTTAAACATGTATTGATGTAGAAATCACAAAGGAAATTAGAAAATATGTGGAGACCATGCAAACAAAAGAACAGTATACCAAAAGTGATCAAGTGCAATAGCTGTGAACACCTACATTAATGAAGAAGAAGCATAAACTAGACCCAGAGGTAGGTGAAGGAAGGAAATAGATCAGAGTAGAGACAGATGAAATAAAGACGGGAAAAAACAATAGAATCAATGAAAACAAAAGCTGTTTCTTTAACTTAAATAAAATCAGAGCTGAGTGGAGGGACATAACTGCTGACCTTACAGATAAAATGGGATTATAATGTGATGCTGTGAACAACTGTAGGTCGACAAATTAGATGGAAAAATACATAGAAACACATAAATTACAAAACTGATTCAAGAAAATATAGAACATCTGAACAGAACTACAGTCAGCAGATTGAACCCATATTTAAAAATGCTCACAAGAAACAATATCAGATTGATGGCTTTGTGGGTGAAATTCTAACAAACATTTATTCAAACCACATTTATTCAAACCAATTCTCAAAATTTTTCAAAAAATAGAAGAGAAGGGAATACTTCGTATGAGGCCAACATTAGGCTGTGACTAAAGCCAGGGGATGGGAGGAAGGAATAAACATCACAAGCAAGAAAATAAATAAATAAACAAATATAATATGTAATATATGTGCAAATTCCATCACAGCATCACACATAATAGCAAGTCAAATCAGAGCATATTAAAAGTATTATACATGATGACCAAATGTGATTTATCCCAGGAATGAAAGGGTAGGTCTGTATATGATAATCAAATTAATATACCACATTAATAGGAAAGCATGACAAAAATCCAACATCCATTCATGATAAAAAAAAATACTCAATGTACAAAGATTGAAAGTAAATTCTCCCATATGACAAAGGGTATATATGCAAAGCCAACAGCTAGCATCATAGCCAGTGGGAGAAGAGCAGAAATCTTTAGTACTAAAATCGGAAACAAGACAAGGATGCTGATT
>NW_022681160.1:0-28908 GCF_009764315.1 Trachypithecus francoisi | reverse complement strand
GGGAGGCTGCACTGTGACGAACAGAGGGTCCCTGCGGGTCATCGCCGGGAACAGAGGCACAAACCTGGGAGCCCCGGACACAGGTTTCTAACAGCACAGGGCAGCCGGTGGCTCACGAGGCCTCAGGCCGGGCCGTGAAGGGGGGCTCAGAGCACAGCTGCATGAGCCGAGACCGGAGGCCACATGATCTTTGATTCCCGAAGCTGCTGTGTTCTGAGCTGGCTTCTTTAAAACCATCACCAGGCCGGGCGCGGTGGCTCACGTCTGCAATCCTAGCACTTTGGGACTGAGCTCAGCTCAGGAGTTCGAGACCAGCCTGGGCAGCATGGTGAAACCCCGTCTGTACTAAAATACAAAAAAAAAAAAAAAGCCGGGCGAGGCAGCATGCACCTGTAGTCCAAGGTACTCGGGAGGCTGAGGCAGGAGAATGACTTGAACCGGGAGGCGGAGGTTGCCGTGAGCCGAGATCGCACCACTGCACTCCAGCCTGGATGACAGAGCGAGACTCCATCACCAAAAAAAAAAAAAAAGAAGGAGTGCACGTTTCCTCTGGCCCAAGGAGTCACCCCAAACCCAGGTGCACCTGTCCCTGCGAGAGTCACTCAACTTTGTAGAGAAGAGTCAAAACAGATAGAAACACCTGGTCCAAAACACCAGTACTCAACAATAACATAGATTACCGCTTTCCACTGATCAAGTCAACAGAGATTGAAAAACCAGCACATTTGGGAGGCCGAGGCAGGCAGATGGCCTGAGGTCGGGAGTTCCAGACCAGCCTGGGCAACATAGCGAGACCCTGTCTCTACAAAAAACATATAAATTAGCTGGGCATAGTGGTGTGTGCACTTGTAGTACGAGCTACGCAGACCTCATCCCTCCTCCTGTAGCCGCAGCTACTCAGGAGGTTGAGGAGGGAGGATCACTTGAGCCCAGGAGGTCGAGGCTGAGTGAGCTGTGATCACACCACTGCCCTCCAGCCCGGGTGACACAGCAAGATCCTGTCTCTACCGAAAAAGGAAAAAAGAAGGACTTCTGTCTACAATATTGACAGTTCCTGAGATTGCCTCCTGACATATTTCAAGTTCGGCCTAAACGTTTCTCTGTACATAGTGAACTGTGACGTTAACAGGAAGTGTAAACAGACCAGAACCTACTCGTGTGCCAATCACTGAATTTCAGCCAAATGTTCAAACCGGGTTCAAACGAGGTAAACGCCAAGTTGCACCCAATGCAGCCGTGTCTCTGCCACACTTCTGCTTTCTGTGTGTCCTGTTTGTCTTTCTTTCTTTCTTTCTTTCTTTCTTTCTTTTCTTTCCTTTCTTTTCTTTCTTTCTTTCTTTCTTTCTTTCTTCTTTCTTTCTCTTTCTTTCGTTTTCTTCCTTCCTTCTTTCTCTTGTTTCTTTCTTCTTTCTTCCTTCTTTCTTTTTCTTTCTTCTTTCTTCCTTCCTTCTTTCCTTTCTTTTCCTTCCTTCCTTCCTTCCTTCATTTCCTTCTTTCTCTTCCTTCTTCCTTTTTCTTTTTCCTTCCTTCCCTCTTTCTCTTTGTTTTTCTTTCTTTCTTCTTCTTCTTTCTTTTTTTCTCTTTCCTTCCTCCTCCTTCCTTCCTCCTTTCCTTTCCTTCTTTCCTTCCTTAGTTCCTTCCTTCTTTCCTTCTTTCCTTTCTTTCTTTCCGTTTGTCTTTCTCTCTCTTCCTTCCTTCCCTTTCTGTTTCTTTTTCTTTCTTCCTTCTTTCTTCTTTCTTTCTTCCTTCCTCCTTTCCTTTGCTTTCCTTTCTCTTCCTTCCTTTCCTTCTTTCTTTCTTTCTTCTTCTTCCTTCCTTCTTTGTTTCTTTCTTTTCTTTCTTCCTTCTTTCTTTTCCTTCCTTCCTCCTTTCCTTTCCTTTCTTTCCTTCCTTCCTTATTTCCGTCTTTCCCTCCCTCCCTCCCTCCCTTCCTTCCTTCCTTTCTTCCTTCCTTCCTCCTTATCAGTGTTCTCACTCTGTATTTATATTTCCACAGTGAGCTTTGCTGGATGGGACATGCACAAGTATAAATATGTCTGCGTACATACAGTGAAAGGAAAATAAATCTTGGAACCTCAAAATCACTAAACTGAAAAGGGAAAAGTCAAGCTGGAGACTACCTGGGGCCAACCTGCCTCCCATTCTTTTCAAAGTCACCCCGGGAAGGTTCCCCTGGGACAAAAGCATCTCTGATGGCTTCCTTCCTCCTACGGTTTATGTAAAAATACAGATTCGGGGAGCCAGGCTCAGTTGTTTACATAGTGGCAGGCTGATGAAGGACTCAGAAGAATGCAATCGGTTGACTGTCGGAGGCCGAGGAGGGCGGATCACTTGAGGTCAGGAGTTTGAGACCAGCCTGGCCAATATGGTGAAACCCTGTCTCGGCTAAAAGTACAAAAATTAGCCGGGCGTGGTGGTGGGCACCTGCCGTCCCAGCTACTTGGGAGGCTGAGGCAGGAGAATCGCCTGAACCGGGAGGCGGAGGTTGCAGTGAGCCGAGATCCCACCGTTGCACTCCAGCCTGGGCGACAGAGTGAGACTCTTTCTCAAAAGAAGAAAAAATAATGCAACCTTTTGTGTGTTACCTTAGGGCAGTGAACCAGGGTACATCTTACACGTATTGATTCCTGTCTCACGTCTTCCTAAAACGTACACAAGCAAACTGTGCCCGAGCACCCAGGGCACATCCTTAACCTTTGCAAAATAAACTTTCTTTCTTTCTCTTTTTGAGACGGAGTCTCGCTCTGTGGCCCAGGCTGGAGTGCAGTGGTGCGATCTCGGCTCACTGCAAGCTCCGCCTCCCAGGTTCACGCCACTCTCCTGCCTCAGCCTCCTGAGTAGCTGGGATGACAGGTGCCCGTCACCTCGCCCAGGTAATTTTTTGTATTTTTAGTAGAGACGGGGTTTCACCGTGTGTAAAATAAACTTTCTAAATTGACTGAGACCTCTCTCCGATCGTTGGGGTTCACAATATGTATGGAATTTGAAGGACACAACGCTTAGGCTGGTTTATCTAGTTGATTATTTTGTTGCCTAAGTCATGTTGTTCTAATCCTACTTTCTTTTTTTCTTTTTCTCTTTCGAGACAGAGCCTCACTGTTGTCTGCCCAAGCTGGAGTGCAATGGTGCTATCTCGGCTCACTGCAATCTCTGCCTCCAGGGTTCCAGCAATTCTCCAGCCTCACCCTCCCGAGTTGCTGAGATGACAGGCGCCCACTGCCCACCGGGCTAATTTTTGCATTTTGAGTAGAGACCCGGTTTGACCACACCCAGGTAATTTTTGCATTTTGAGTAGAGACGGGGTTTCACCATGTTGGCCGGGCTGGTCTCGAACTCCTGACCGCAGGTGACCCTCCCACCTCAGCCTCCCAAACTGCTCGGATGACAGGCATGAGCCACCACGCCCGGCCTCTAATTCTATTTTCTTTGGGTTCACTCTTGTTTCTCTGTGTTTTGCTGTGGTTCAGACTCAGCCCCATTTCTGTATGTGGTTTGTGAATTTTGACAGACGGAGTCTCGATCTTTGGACCAGGTGGAGGGCACAGGTGCGAGAGCGGCTCACTGCAGCCTCGACCTCCAGGGCTCAGGCGATCCTCCCGCCTCAGCCTCCTGAGTAGCTGGGACTACAGACGCCCGCCACCACGCCCAGATAATTTTTTGTATTTTTAGTAGAGACGGGGTTTCACCATGTTGGCCAGGATGGTCTTCATTTCCTGACCTCATGATCCACCCGCCTCGGCCTCCCAAAGAGCTGGGATGACAGGAGTGAGCCCCCATGTACCCTGATTGTTGTAAAAATGCATTCCATCTTACTCGTCTTCATATATACATATATATATTTTGCTTCCTTTTTTTGAGACAAGCTCTTGTTCTGTTGCCCAGGCTGGTCCTAAACTCCTGGCCTCAAGCGATCCTCCTGCTTCTGCCTCTGAAAGTGCTGGGGTTACAGGTGCCAGCCATTGCGCCAGACAATAAGAACTTACGATAACCTGGCCGGGCACGGTGGCTCACGCCTGTTATCCCAGCACTTTGGGAGGCTGAGGTGGGCAGATCACGAGGTCAGGAGATGGAGACCACCCTGGCTAACACAGTGAAACCCTGTCTCTGCTAAAAATACAAAAAATTAGCCGGGCGTGGTGGCGGGCGCCTGTAGTCCCAGCTACTGGGGAGGCTGAGGCAGGAGAATGGCGTGAACCCGGGAGGCGGAGCTTGCAGTGAGCCGAGATCGCGCCACTGCACTCCAGCCTGGGCAACAGAGCGAGACTCTGTCTGAAAAGAAAAAAAAAAGAAGTTACAATAACCCAGAGAGGAACTTCAAACAGGACCCTGATGAAAGAATCTGCTGCTTACATTTTTTTTGCTTGTGCAAACAGTAGCTCCTAATGTCAGAGGCATTCAAACCGGAGCTGCTCCTTCTGGGGCTACTTTACTGGGCTTCCCAGTCATAGGACCACATAAGAGGTTGACACGAATACAGGCCACAAAGATCCTGCTGATAAAACAGGTTGCAGGGCCAGGCGCGGTGGCTCACGCCTGTCATCCCAGCACTTTGGGAGGCCGAGGTGGGTGGATCACGAGGTCGGGAGATCGAGACCATCTTGGCCAACACGGTGAAACCCCATCTCTACTAAAAATGCAAAAATTAGCCAGGCGTGGTGGCTCATGCCTGTAGTCCCAGCTACTCCGGAGGCTGAGGCAGGAGAATCGCTTGAATCTAGGAGGTGGAGGCTGTGGTGAGCCGAGATCACGCCACTGCACTCTAGCCTGGGTGAGGGAGCTACACAGAGACGCTATCTCAAAAAAAAAAAAAAAAATGCTGCCAAGCTTGTGACTGTACTAAACGCCACTCCAGTGCACACTTTGAAACGGGTAAGTTGATATTATATAATTTCACATTGAACAATTAAAACTAAACATGCAAACTGAATGCAAAATTCAGGGATTAAATTGCAAATTGAATGATTAAAAATAAGTATTGGGTATGAATAGGTTCCCTTTTCTGAAGAATAGAGGAGGTAAGAAAAGAGATTCTTTTCCCTTTTTTTTTTTTTTTAACTTTATAGACATCTTTACTGGGGCATTTTTATTTTTATGTATTTATAATGATTATTTCTTGGAGAGACAGGACCTGGCTGTGTTGCCCGGCTGGTCTCTCAATCTGGGCTCAAGCGATCCCCACACCTCGGCCTCCCCAAGTGCTGGGATGACAGGCGTGAGCCACTTCACCGGCCTGTTTGCGTTTTGAAAATAAGCTTGCATCACCTTTTAGATAAAAATTAACTACAGATAACCTCAACGGACCCCAGCAGGAATTGGCGTCTCTGCTGCCCCTTTGAGGTCCTCGGCTGCCCCTGCTCTGTAGGCAGCCCCCAGGAACAGGTGGGGCCCGCATGGTAACCCCCAGAGACCCCCCACCCCTGGCATCCTGCAGGGAGGGAGCCGGCGGGCCGGTCCAGGCAGGTCCCACAGGAAAGGACTGTTCTCCCTGGGCTTGAAACTGCTTTTGCGAGAACAATTTTTTTTGGAGACTGAGTCTTGTTCTGTCCCCCAGGCTGGAGGGCGGTGGCACGATCTCAGCTCACTGCACCCTCCGCCTCCCGGGTTCAAGCCATTCTCCTGTCTCAGCCTCCTGACCACAGGCACCTGCCGCCACACTCAGCTAGTTTTGGTATTTTTAGTAGAGACGGGCTTTCGCCACATTGGCTAGGCTGGTCTCGAACTCCTGACCTTGTGATCCACCCCCCTCAGCCTCCCAGAGTGGTGGGATGACAGGCATGAGCCACTGCGCCCGGCCTGCCAAAATCGTACGTGAGACCATTCGGGCAGTGAAGAGATCTGACCTCACTGAGTCCGTCTTGCCTCGAACCTCCCAGCTGTCCTTCGTCCCTCCTGGGTGTCGGCCACAGTGTCTTTGGGAGGAACTTGCTTTCTAGTAGTTTAGCTTGGAAATAAAGATGATAACAGTCCCTTTTCCAAAGCAAACCTCCTTCTTGCCCGGAGATGAGACCGCGTTTACAGAACTAACAAATTAGCCGCTGGATTAGAAACGACAGTTTCGGACTCAGGCCCCTGGATTAGAAACGACGGTTTCGGACTCAGGCCCCAGGATTGGAAACGATGGGTTCGGACTCAGGCTGCTGGATTAGAAACGACAGTTTCAGACTCAGGCCCCTGGATTGGAAATGATGGTTTCGGACTCAGGCCCCTGGATTAGAAACGATGGTGTCGGACTCAGGCCCGTGGATTGGAAACGATGGGTTCGGACTCAGGCCGCTGGAGGCTCCAAGATTCTGGCCCTCCTCGAATTGCTCCTGGGAAGACATCCCTCTTGTGAAACCGACGGTCCGGCTGAGATATATCCCCACGCTGGACGGAGCAGCTGGTACCACCCAGAGGACCAACTGGCTCCTCTGGTCTGTGGTCCCCACCCAGGAACTGACTCAGCTTCGAGTCCCTGTGATCTCATCTCTGACCCAAGCGATCAGCACTGCCCACTTTCTGACCCCCGACCCACTAAATTGTCCCGGAAAACTCCCCTCCTGGGGTCCCTGGGGAGATGGAGTTAAGGAATAAGGAAACGCCCGCATTGCAGCTCTGTGGTGGTGAGAAATCCCTCTGTCTACGCAGCCGGCCAGGGGAGCCCCTGGGGCGGTGACAGGAAAGACCAGGGAGGATAAAGAAAACCCAGCTCCGGGGGGCACAAGGTCACAGCCGTGGCGCGGGCAGGAACCCCAAGATCAAAGGATAGCAGGTGCCGGCCTTGGAAGGGAGTGGCTCAGATTCCACAGAAGCCTCCTGCGTCCTCATCCCAGGCAGAGGCCGTGCTCCACCTGCAGGTGGTGGGAAGAACGGAGACGTCTTGCCAAGGCCGGGGCACGTCGCCAGAGGGGCACAGGTGCCAGGGAGCCCGGCTGGCCCAGAAGAGAGGGCCCCGGAACCCCAGGTCCACGTCAGGGCCGGAGTTTGCCCAAAACCATTTTCCCTGCTGATTCCCAAGACGTTCTGTGCCCCAGAAAACTGCTTGGAAACCCACACACAGTCTCACTGTGCTGCCCACCCCAAAGCCCATCCGTGGGCTTCATGAGCTATTCTTTTTTTTTTTTTTTGAGACGGAGGCTCACTCTGTCTCCCAGGCTGGAGTAAGTGGTGCGATCTCGGCTCCCTGCAAGCTCCGCCTCCTGGATTCAAGAGATTCTCCTGCCTCAGCCTCCTGAGTAGCTGTGACTACAGGCGCTGCCACCTCGCCCGGCTGACTTTTTGTATTTTTAGTAGAGACGGGGTTTCACCGTGTTAGCCAGGATGGTCTCCTAATTTGGTATTTTTAGTAGAGACCATGTTGGACAGTCTGGTCTCGAACTCCTGATCTCAGGTGATCCACCCACCTCTGCCTCCCCAAAGTGCTGGGATTCCAGGTGTAAGCCATCGAGCCTGACTTTTCTTTTGCTTTTTTTTTTTTTTTTTTTGAGACCTAGTCTCATTCTGTCTCCCGGACTGGAGTGCAGTGTTGTAATCTCAGCTCACTGCGGCTTCTGCCTCCTGGGTTCAAGCGATTCTCCTGCTTCAGCCTCCTAAGTAGCTGGGACTACAGGTGCCGCCACCACATCCGGCTAATTTTTGTATTTTTAGTAGAGGCAGGGTTTCACCATGTTAGCCAGGATGGTCTCGATCTCCTGACCTCGTGATCTGCCCACCTCGGCCTCCCAAAGTGCTGGGATGACAGGCGTGAGCCACCGCACCCGGTCACTTCATTATAGTTTTTATGTGTGTTTCTCTGATGGTCAATGGTATTGAACACCTGTTCATATACCCGTTTGCCATTTGTGTATCTTCTTTCAAGAAATGTCTATTCATATCTTTGGCCGTTTTTACATTTCAATTTTTTTATATTTCACTTTTCAGTTCAGGGGTACATGCGCAGGCTGGTGAAAGAGGTGAACTTGTGCCGTGGGTTCCTGTTGTATGGATGATTTCATCACCCAGGTATTAAGCCTGGTACCCAGTAGTGACTTTTCCTGACTCTCCCTCCGCCCACCCTTAACCCTCCACCCTCCCATCGACTCCAGTGTGTGCCGTTCCCCTCTCTGTGTTCACGTCATTTAGCTCCCGCTTACACGTGAGCACGTGTGGGTATTTGGCTTTCTGTTCCTGTGTTGCTGAAGACAATGGCCTCCAACTCCAGCCATGTTCCTGCAAAAGGCATGATCTTGTTTTTTTTTTTTTAATGACTTTTTGCCATTTTTAATCGGATTATAAAATACTTTTCTATTTACTTGTTTGAGCTCCTTATATATTCTAGTATTTTATCCCCCCTGAGGCTGCTGTTCTGAGCCTAAGACGGAAGGAAGGCCTTGTGAGCTGTGCTGGTACAGGTTTTTTTTTTTTTTCACATTATACCAGGTTCAAGCGATTCCCCTGCCTCAGTCTCCCAAGTAGCTGGGACTACAGGCGCCCACCACCACACCGGCTAACTTTTGTATTTTTAGTAGACACGGGGTTTCACCGTGTTGGCCAGGATGGTCTTGATCTCTGACCTCGTCATCCGCCTGCCTCGGCCTCCCAAAGTGCTGGGATTCCACGCGTGAGCCACGGCGTCCAGCCACAATTAACCGTTTTAACGGGTCCAGTTCACTAGCATTTAGCACGTGGTTCCCCCGGGGGCAGATCTGTGCAAACCACACCCCAGAGGCAAAGGAAGCTGACGGCTGAAGAAAGAAACTGACTGATCCAGATTCTTAGAAAGAAATATGTAGAAATATGTAGGAAAGAAGCCGTATCTGCGAGGAGAGTGGATCCGGTGCTCCCCGCAGACCCAGGGCTTCACCCCAGGGAGGAAAACGCAGGAAAACGTTGCTATGCCGGTGGGGGGGTGGGCCCTCAGGGACAGGGAAGGTGCCTCAGGGGCAGCCACGTGCACCTGCTAAGGGCAGGGTTTATGCTCCAGGCTACTTTGACCCAAGAGCGGATTTAGGTCACATTGGAGAAAGTGGCAATCATCTTCAGGACCTTCCCAGAGCAGGGGTTGGTCAGAAGTAAACATACCGATTGGCCTCCCAGACGGAGCTGCTCTCTGTTCCACAAACAGGCGTTGTGAGACGCAGCCCCCACCTCTCTCTAGCTGCCCCCACCTCTCTCTAGCTGCCCCCACGTCTCCCTACCTGCTCCACGTCTCTCTAGCTGCCCCTACCTCTCTCGAGCTGCAGCACATTCTCATAACTTCAAAGGAGACCCTATGCCCCTTAGGCAGTCACTCCGCACCCCTGCCAACCACAAACCCAGGTTCTGTTTCTGCAGCATTGCCTGTTCCTAGAAATGGAACCCCACACTGTCCTTTTGTGTCTGGCTTCTCTCACCGAGGGCAGTGTCCCCAGGTTCCTGTTCATGGCTGTGTAGTATTCCACTGTGTGGACAGAGCACACTTTGTGTGTCTCTTCCCCTGATGACGACCCAGGCTCTCTCGTGAAGCCACCATGTGTGCAGGTGACCTGTGTGCAAAGCCCTTGCAAGGCAGGTCCCAGAGGCCCTCTGCCGGCTCCCAGGCAGGTCCCCTCCCACCTCACAGGTGACCACATGGAGGCTCAGGAGAGAGGAGGCAGGTTGTGGAGATGAGAGGCAAGCCCAGCCCTACTGGGGCCCGGCTGGGTGCCTGGGTGGCTCATGTCACCAGAGGGGCCTCCCTGTTGCATCTTTGAGACGAGAGCACTGAGCCCGGGGGGTCTCCGTGAGCTGGTTCGCACATACACCCCCACACCTGCCCCATGGATGTGGGAGTCTCCGCCATTTCCCTGGGGCTCCAGCTCCTCCCCCGCTAGGGACCCCCTCCCCGGGACTCCCCCAAGGGCTCCCCACCACACCCACTGCAGTGTTGGCAGCTGGAAACCCCCAGGTGACCCGAGGGACCTAGGGACAGGTAGGGAGGGAGGCAACTCCCCTGTGTGGTTCCTGTTTGCTCCGTGCGATGAGGTGTGGACACTACAGGGTCAGGCCGCATCTCCCAGGCTGGCTGGGGGCCAGGGTTAGGGTCGGAGAGCAGGGTGGTCTGTGGAATCGCCACGTAAGCCCACCACTGAATAGCCTGGGCGGCAGCGGCCGCACTCAGGCCCCAGCAGCAGAGACCACGGCACAGGGGGTGGGTGCAGGGGTGGGGCAGGGGCCAGCTGTGCCATCCCAGGTGGTCTTGGGGCCTCTGCCTCCCTCCCACCGTGTTGGGGACCTCGTGTTGAGGACAGGCTGACGGTCTGCATTCTTGCTGGGTAGGGCAGGGGTTGGCCCCTCACGGAGGCTCCTCGGTCCTCCCAGACGCCGCCAGGGGTGCCTGGAGGAAGGCCCAGCTTCCTGAGAACCTGTAAGGACGTCAGTGTCCCCGCGGCCACGGGGCGGGCCAGGGAAAAGGCCGAGTGTGTCGGGGTCTTCCCCGGACCTCCCCAGGGAGAGAGAGGAGGCAGCCGTCCCCAGCCGGGCTGGTGAGAATGGTGCCGGTCAGAGGGCAGAAGAAACAGCCCACACACTCCTGGGGCCGGTGGTGTTACCTGCACGTCCCAGGGTGCAGACACTGCGGGACGGTTGAGCTGGGGCTGCCACCATAGATGGTCCCAAACCAGGCAGAGGGGTGCACTGACCGCAGAGACTCATCCGCTCCCCGTCCTGGAGACCAGGGGTCTGAGGTCCAGGAGTCTCAGGGCCGTGCTCCCTCCACAGGCTCCGGGGGAGGCTCCTTCCTGCCTCTCGCAGCTCCCGGGGGCTCCAGGCATCCCTGGGTTTGTGGCCGCGTCACTCCAGCCTCTGCTTCTGTCTCCACGTGGCGTCCTCCCCTGTGTCTGCATCTCGTCTACTGTCTCTCAGGACACTTGGGAGAATGAGTAAAGGGGTGCACGAACAAGGACTCTGGACGTCTGCGGTGGCCCAGGGCACTCCACGTTCCGTCTTGGGGCCAGGCTGTCTCTGAAGCACACGAACGCTGCCTAGTGGTGTTGGCCAATTTCTGTGGCCTCAAATCCTCCACCACAGCTGGTCACAAGCAAGGAAACCTATGGCAGCACTGGGAAGGAACGCAGGGTTGCCTCTTGCGATCCCCCAGGCAGTGGCAGACACCGGCCCTCAGCCCCCAGGAGGAGTCTCCAGGCGCCCATCTTCCCAGGTGCAGAGTTAGCGGCTCAGAAAGGCTCGGCGGCCTCCCGTGGTCACACAGCAGAGCCTCCCGAGGTGGCCGTCCCCCTCGTGAGGTTCCAGCAACATCCGTGGAGACCACACTCGTCCTTAGACGGCAGCCACCCTGAGGCTCACGAGGACGTCCAGGGGCTTCAGAGCGGCTGCCTGGGAGACCTGGGTGGGCCAGGCCAGAAGAAGTCACAGGTTCGGAGAAACACGAATGCCAAAACCACATGCCTGGGCCTTGGAAGGCAGAGCTGGAGGAGGCGGTGGGTGGGTGCTATCCTTCAAGAAGGGCTGGGTGTCGGAGTGTGTGTGGGTGTGTGGTGCGGTGGGAGCTGCCCCTCCAGGACTGTGTTCTAGGTTTTGTGTGCGTGTGTGTGCCTGTGTGTGTGCAGTGGGGTGTGTCGCGTGTCTCGTTCTTCACGGAGGCCTGTGTTCCGGTGTGTTGGGGGTGCGGTGGGAGGTGTCCCCCAGGGACGCCTGCGTTCGCACTTGTTGGTGGGGCTGCGGTTTGTTCTGAAGGATTCCAGGAAATAGCATCTGAAGTACCTTCCAGTGGGACGATGACTCCCTCAAGCTGACGTCATCTGGAAAACAACACATGGACAGAGAGATTTTTTTAAAAAAATATTTCTCATCTGACTAAATGCAGGTTCTCCAAAGCGAGGCCGATGTCAGGAGACCCCTCGGAGAAATATCCGTCTGTCGCTTGTGGGGACCAGGATCGATCCAGCTCCCAGTGGCCACAGGCGCTCGGAGAAATATTCATCTATCGACTGGGGGCATGAACTGGGAACAGGAGTCAAACCGGCAGGGGACGGACGGTGACCCTGCTCTGGACGGGCTCTTCCTGGCCCTTTGAGTTTAGGTCCTTTGCTCTCCCAGGCAGCCCGCGTTCCCCCGCATTCCTGCTCCCGGGAAGAAGTGTCTGTCCGCTCCAGCCCCGCACTGGGTGGCCTGGGCCGTCTCATTCCTGATTCCCCAACGGTCTGAGGCAGGAGAAGCAGGTCTGAGGCAGGAGACAAGGGTCTGAGGCAGGGGAAGAGGGTCTGGAGGCAGGAGACGAGGGTCTGAGGCAGGGGAAGAGGGTCTGAGGCAGGAAAAGAGGGTGTATTTGGCCTCATAGTGTTAGAACGAGGCTGTCAGGGTGCGCCCTAAAGCAACCTGCTGTTCTCATGAGAGGGAAGAGATGCCAGGGATACTTGGGCACAATGAAAAGACCCTATAAGCACACACCAGATGGCATCCACAAGCCGAGGAGAGGGGCTTCGGGAGGAACCAGCCTGAGGGACGACACCTTGCTCTCAGACTTCAGCCTCCAGGACTATGGGAAGGTAATTTTCAGTTAAGCCCAGCCCTGAACACTCACACAAACGGGTACATTTACTGTCCCTGTTCTTCTGCCAAGGAAATTGAGGCACAGAGAAGTTTAGTGAACTGGACCCATAGGAGAGAACCAGTGACCGTCAAGCTTGGGTTGGAACAAACCACCCTTTTTGCAGCACTCATGCTCTTAGGCACTACACGTTTCCTTGGATACGCTGGAAACACGGAATACTGCAGTACACCCTGAACACGCAACGTCACAGTAACAAAGACGACACTGAGTTGAAGTGTCTTCAGCCACATGGGAATGTGTCAGAAGAGTATGGGGGTCTCTCATGGATGGCATGAATAGAAGACCCCCAGAAAGGATGAGACGGCTCAGCCCACCACCCTCAGGGGAAGGTCTTGGTTCTGCTCCACCACCGAGTAGTTTCCCACCTCCGACAGGGGAAGGCCTCAGTACCTAGGAGACCTCAGTACCTGCAAAGTCTCAGTACCTAGGCGACCTCAGCACCGAGGAGGTCTCAGTACCTAGGAGGTCTCAGCACCGAGGAGGTCTCAGGACCTAGGAGGTCTCAGCACCTAGAAGGTCTCAGCACCGAGGCGACCTCAGCACCGAGGAGGTCTCAGTACCTAGGAGGTCTCAGCACCGAGGTAACCTCAGTATCGACGAGTCTCAGTACCTAGGAGATCTCCGTGCCTAGGAGACCTCAGTACCTAGGAGGTCACAGCACTGAGGTAACCTCAGCACCGAGGAGGTCTCAGTACCTAGAAGGTCTCAGGACCTAGGAGGTCTCAGCACCGAGGAGGTCTCAGTACCTAGGGGACCTCAGTACCGACGAGGTCTCAGTACCTAGGAGATCTCAGTGCCTAGGAGACCTCAGTACTTAGCAGGTCAAACTGAGAGACGAAACGTAGAAGGGAGGTTGTCACGGGCTGGGGGAGGCAGAGTGGAGAGCTGTTCATGGAAAGATGCGAACGTTCTGCAGACAGACGGTGGTGCCGAGCGCACCACGCCAATGTGCTCAGTCCCACCGAACTGCGCCCTGAAGACGGCCAGCATGGCCAACTCCGTGTTTCGTATACGGCACCACAGGAGGAAACAGCCGTCGGAAGAGAGGGAAGGAGAGGAGCGAGCGCGCCGCGCCGGCCCCGCCCCGCCGTGCAGCCCCGTCCAGGCCCCGCAGCTCGCGCAGGGTCGGGCGTCCCCGGGGCCGGGCTGGGCCGCTGCAGGAACGGGGTTGGGCCAAGGCAGCCGCGGGTGGCAGCAGCAAGCGCAGTGCGGCCGGGCCGGGCTCCGTGGGCCCCTTCGCCGCCCTCTCGGTCCGCACAAGGGCCCCGCTCCGGGCTCCGGGGACGCGGCTGGGGTCCGGGGGCCGCGAGCCTCCCGGCTCCTCAGCCTGGCGGGCCGGGCGCTGGCTGGGGCAGCAGGTGCGCGTCAAGGGCCGGGCTGGGCGCCGAGGCCCGCAGAGGGGCGCAGAAGACGGGCTGCGGCTCCGCGCAGAGGCCGCCAGGGGGCCGCGGTGCGCCTCCCACCACCCTGCGGCCTCAGGGCAGGCGGACCCACGGCCCTCCACGCCCTCCCTCGCTCGCGTCCTGCCCCGCTGGGAACTCCGCGGGGTCGCGTCCATTCCGGGACAGGCCGCCGCAGCGCAGCAGCTCACCTCTGCTCTCTTCCCTCACTCAGCTCTTGGCCTTCAACAGCTTCGGCTCTTTTCGTCACCCCTGTTTACTCCTCGTTCCTCTCCGTCACTTTCCGTCATCTCCGATTAGGCTCGGCCTGCTTCAGCTCACCAGTTTGCCTTCCTCTTTGTCGCCTTCGGATAATTTCCGTGACGTTTCGTCAGTGTCCGTCAGTCCCCGTCCCTTTCCGTCAATTCTCGCCACTTTCCGTCGCTCTCCACCGCCCTTCAGCTCCGCTAGGCTCTTCTCCGTCAGGCGTCTACCTTCGTCACTCTCCGTCTCTCTCCGCCGCCCTTCAACTCCGCTCGGCTCTCTCCGTCAGACATCGTCTACCTTCGTCACTCTCCGTCGTTCTCCGTCGCTCTCCACCGCCTTCAACTCCCCTCGGCTCTTCTCCGTCAGACATCGTCTACTTCGTCACTCTCCGTCGCTCTCCGCCGCCTTCAGCTCCGCTCGGCTCTTCTCCGTCAGACATCGTCTACCTTCGTCATTCTCCGTCGCTCTCTGTTGCTCTCCGTCACTCTCCGTCGCTCTCCGCCGCCCTTCAACTGCTCTCGGTTCTTCTCCGTCAGACATCGTCTACCTTCGTCACTCTCCGTCGTTCTCCGTCACTCTCCATCGTTCTCCGTCACTCTCCGTCGTTCTCCGTCACTCTCTGTCCCTCTCCGTCACTCTCCGTCGGTCTTCTTCTCTCTCTATCGCTCTCCGTCACTCTCCGTCGCTCTCCGTCGTTCTCCGTCTCTCTCCGGCTGCTCCCTTCACCGCGCGCCGGCTGCAGAAAGCCTCACGGCGTTTGCCTGCTCTTAGCCCTTTTCGTCCCTCTCCGACGCTGCTGTCTCTGTGGGTCCCGGGTGATTCTGCTCGGCCCGTGACTCTGTCTTCCTCCCTTCGCTCCTGGGAGAGTGGCCTGATCCCTCCCGAGACGCCTCTCCCCGCTACCCGCCTGACTGATGGTGGGGAGCGGGGGTCTGGGGGCGGCCCCGAGGGGAGGAGCGGGGGTCTGGGGGCGGTCCCGAGGGGAGGAGCGGGGGTCTGGGGGCGGTCCCGAGGGGAGGAGCGGGGTTCTGGGGGCGGTCCCGAGGGGAGGAGCGGGGGTCTGGGGGCGGTCCCGAGGGGAGGAACGGGGGTCTGGGGGCGGTCCCGAGGGGAGGAACGGGGGTCTGGGGGTGGTCCCGAGGGGAGGAGCGGAGGTCTGGGGGTGGTCCCGAGGGGAGGAGCGGGGATCTGGGGGTGGTCCTGTGGGGAGGAGCTGGGGTGGTTTGCATGGGGGTCTCCCTGTGGTCCGGAGGGTGGAGCAGGGGGTCTGGGGGTGGTACTTATGGGAGGGACAGGGCTGTTTCTCTTTTTGGTCTGTTCCCATCTGCTGAGCTGGGGTTCCTTGTGATCCGGACAGGTGGGGCAGAATGGGAGGGCCAAGGTGAGGGGAAGGAAGGAGTGGCGGCCTGGTCCCAAGGGGGCAGGAAAGGGGTTCGTGGTGCGGTTCTGACGTGTGACCCCATCCACAGGAGAAGGGACACTTCAGACTCTCCCGTTCCTGGCCATGGGCATGGCTCAGTAGCTGCCTTCCCTGGCTGTACTCGAGGCTCACTGGAGGAAACTTCTTTTCATTCTGGCAAAATTTTTAAGTCTTTTACAGATATCAGTGAGTTCAAAGCCGCCCGTGCGCAGCGTCTCACCCGCCACTCAGCAGTCTCAGCGCACACAGCCCCCGCCGCGCGCCAGAGTGCCACATGGCTGCGAGAGACCCCACTTAACCCGACGTAGTGCGCGGGGCGGGGCTTGCCGTGACGGCCACCACTCCTATTGGTCAGCGCGAACGGCAACGACCTGTGCGATAGGCTGTAGATGAAAAGGGCGGGCCTCCACTGCTCTGGGACGGGCGGGAGGGCGGTACAGAGGGAGATGGGCGGGAGGGGTGGGGCCGACATGCGGAAGGAGGCGGGCAAGGTGAGAAGCGCACTCACGGGTAAAAGGGGCGCGGCAGGCTTCCCGAAAGGGGCTGAGTATGGCCAGCAGCAGGATGTGGACAGTTGATAGGGGGAAGTGGGCAGGGGAGAAGTGGGGCGTGGCGAGAGGCGTGTCTATGCAGATAGCGTGGGGCCTGGTGAAGGGCGGGGCTGCGCAGGTGAAAAGAGGGGCTCCTGGAAGGGCGTGCTATGTTGCGTGGGGCTGTGCAAGTGATGGGGGGAGCTTAGTGAGGGGTGGCTCTTTGCAGGTCAGGAGTGTAGCCTAGTAGGCGGGGATGCAGGTGAGCTGGGCCTTGGGGATGGGGCTTGCAGGCCATGGGGGTGGAGCCAGTGGGGCGGGGCTGCAGGCAAGCTGCGCCTTGGGGGCAGGACTTGCATGCGAGAGGCGGGGCCTTGTGGGGGCAGGGCTGGCAAAAGAGGGTGGGGCTTGGTGATGGACCGGGCTGTTCCAGTGAGGGTAGTGGCCTTGTCGGGGGCTGCCGGAAGCTGGGCCAGGTGTACCTTGGTAATCCTCTCTGGCCTTGGTCATGTGGCTCAGGCTGTGCCCAGCAGGGAGGCCGGCCCGATCGAGCTGTGGTTTCTACCCTGAGAGCTAGGGTTCCTTTCCCCAGCGCGGGTTAAAGCACCGTGTGTCCACCTGTGCAGTGGCTGGTCCCAGTGTGCCCTGGAGGACAGAAACCCTGGGTCCTGCCGCTGGTCCGGGGCGTCTGCTTCCCCTTTCTGCAGTTCCTGGGAGGGTCTGTGTGTCCAGGGCGCTCTGATCCCTGCCTCAGGACCACGGGTGAGAGGTCAAGATCGCCCGCTTTGGAGCTGGCCCGGATCTTGGTTCTGTGGATCCTCGCTGTGTGGCTCTGGAGCAGTTCTGTCCTCAGGAGAGGGATCCTCACAGCTGCCTCTTGGGGCCCTGAGGAGAATTAATAGGATGACCGCCTAGGTAGCTGCTCGTGGCCCTGTGCGGAGCCAGTCCTGTGTCTCCACCAGTCCTTCCCTCTGTGCTCCCCCACACTGTCATATCGCCAGCCTTTATTTCCTTTTCCTTGGACTCAGGCAGCGAATACCCCGCTGGCCTTGGCAGCCCCTTCTGTAATCTGTCCTCAAATCACTTCCTGACGGACAGCCCTGACCAGCCATCGACGTGACCAAAACCCCACAAAATAGAACCCAGCTTTCCTATTAAGCTGTGCAGAGCTGTCCCAGCCCCACTTCCCACAGGCTGTCCTCATTGGCCGTGGGATCCGTGGTTCTCACCTGGGGCTGGGGGTGCCCCTGGCATCCAGTGGGGAGTGTTAGGGATGTCCCTCCAGGCCCAGTACAGTCCCCCAGCCGGTGGCCAGCAAACAGCAGCACCTAGCCTGATGTCCCTGTGGCTTCCGGTTCCCGAGGCCAGCTGTGCTTTGCTGCCTCTTCATCCTCTCAGACGGGTGCCCTCTCTCCACCTTCGCTGGTTAGCAGTGCTCCATCCATTAGAGCTCAAAGCACTGCCTCCGGCAGCGCAGCCCTTCTCCTGGCCCGGCGTCTGCCTGTGCCCCGCCGTCTGCGCCATGTCTTCGACGGCCCATCAGAGCGAGGCTCCCAGGGACGGAGTGGTTCCTGTTTGTGTCTCTGTCCCACCTTCTCTGGACCTGGCGCTGTGCCCTTTGTCGACAGAGGGCTTGGGTTGTCAGCAAAGCAGACAATCTATATGGCTCTAAATGGCTGTGAACATGCTTGATTGGGTTATTTTAAAAATAATTGGATATGTAAACATTTGAGTGTGACACAGGTGGATTTTTGGGTGAATGGTCTTGTTCTTCAGGGAATAACCACAGGCCCATCCACAAGGACATTTCTGGATGATTTATGGAACGCTGTTCTACCTGGTTCATTTTGAACGTTATCTCAGCCTGAGAGGTAGCTCAGCATGTGACGAAGATCACTGGTTTGAATCCTAATCTGCTCCTTAAGAGCTGCACCTTCCATGCCTCCATTTCTTCCTTGGTTAGGTAGGAAAGGTATGAGCTACCTCAGAGTTGTGAGTGAGGCCTGCATCGAGTGACCACATTAAAGTGCCAAGAACTGCACCCGGAGGGTTGATATTTAAAGACCTTTAAACATTCCGATGCTTCCTTTTAGTACCCGGTAAAACAGCAAAGTTATTACAGATGCAGATGCAGACCCTCGGTGAGGTGGGGGGGCTGATGGCAGGAGGTGGATCACCGACCCTGGAACGAGGGCGTGGTGTGTTCGAGGCTGAACGAAGTGTATGTCATGCGTGTACCACGGAGGTCCCTCTCGTGAAGTCCTGGAAGGGTCCATGTGGCTGAGCCGTGCGGTCTGTCCGTGACGTCCGGCAAGAACAGAGCGTTCGGGTGCAGCCTTGCTCTTGTGTGCACGGCCCTCAATGGTCACAAAAGTCTGAGGCTTAAAGCAGGCTTGGGGTTTCCTTACACCTCCTGGACATCTAATTTGCCTGGCAAACATGTTTTTCTTGGGTGTAAAGGTGAAGGAGTGGGTGACTGTGGTGAAAGTGTACTAATTACTGCACTTCTGGGTCAGTGGTGCTTGGTTGAAGACACTGTCTGCCCTGGGTGGACATCTCTGGGGTGGTGAGAACCAGTGGCTGGATGTCATGGGGTTGCCAAGAAGATGCCAGCTTTTTCCTTTTTCCTCAGTAACAACACCCTACTTCGGCCTCCTCTGGTCAGGGGCCGCGCCCTTGAGCTGGGCAACTCCGGGTCCTCACACTCGGGCTCAGGGCGGGTGCTGGGTGCAGAGAGAAGGAGAAGGGCGGCGGTTTGAGCCCAACTGCGTTGGCTTCATCTTCTGCCTCTTGTTCCTAAATACATTTGCAAAGTTTTCCCGAAGAAAACTCAGAAAGGAATTTTAATGACTGGAATCTGTGAATTCCATGGAAGCCAAGTCTGTCCACCTGTTTCACCCACCTCACTTCTCCCCATTGGGGCGGATTTTGGCAGCGTTCATAGGGGCAGGGACGCAAGGGGTGGTGGCCAACCCTCAGCCCTGCGTCCCTCCCTTCCTCCCCTCAGCGCCAGAGCATTTCGGTGTCATCCCCTTCCCTGCAGGCGTCCTCATGAAAACCAAGTGAGGCTGGAGGGAGACGCCTGTGCCCGCTCCTGTGACCTTCCCGGCCAGCCCGGCTGCAGCGGCCCCTCGGCAGGCATCTGTCTGGTGCTGCCTTCGTGCCCCTCCCGTCACCTGACGCTCCTGCTCCTGAATCTTCACGCGTGTGCTCCGTGCAGCCACCTCACGGGCTCCCTGGGAACAGAGACAGGGTCTCACGCCGGTCAGAATGCTCTTCTCTGTCCACTGAATAGTCCAACACGGAATCATTCCTCTGTGATTATTGATGCTTTGTTATGTAGAACCGGAATGAAGAAAAAGTGAATTTAGACATTACAGCCATCAGGTTGAAGCTAGGTAATTGCATTAGGGAATTAAATGAGAGCATTTGAGCTTGTCAAGTTCTAATTCCACATCTTCGTATCCCCAGCACCCCATAGCCAGTGTCTAACACAGCTCTTGGTCTAGGAATTTCTTGATAAATGCTTATTGAATTGAACTGGACTGAGCTTAACATTCCCACCTAGAGTTAGAAGTCAGTCCCTGAGCAAATTGCATTGAGAACGTGAGTTTGACGTTACTGTGGTAAGGGGTATCCTACATGTCATAATTCCTAGTCAATATCGGGTATTTGGTCAAATAGATTCAAGTATAGAGAGGCATTGGCCCATCTGGCGAAAGGGCAAGGCACGGTGCTTTAGGTCCAGGTCCCCAATATCAACTATGAAAATAAAACGTTGTCAACTCCAATTACAGCCCTGTCCTCAGCTGGTCACTGTTTATACTAACAATTATAAACAGCTTGAACTTGCTGTCCTGAGAGTCAACACACCCTCCATTCTCTCTACAGTGTAGCTGCCTTGGTGGATGGAACATGCCCCTCCTCCCTCCCTCTCCCCTCCTCTCTCCCTCCTCCTTCCCTCCCCCCTGCTCTCTCCCTCCCTCCCCCTCGTCCTTCCTGTCTTCTCTCACCTTTCTCCCCCCACCTTCTCTCCTGGGTGAGGCATAGAAGAGAAGAGACCTCCGGAATCTTCTGCTTCATCCAAGCAGCTTGGGGGCAGCATCAACAACTGCAATTTGGCTGCCCCCGCAGGTGCCTCAGGGCAGCCTTTCTAATGGGAATCCTGGAATCATGTCTTTCCTTAATGTGTCCTAAAGGCTGGAAGATATGAAGTGAAACAATGCTCCATGCTCAGTCCTGTGATTGTGTATTTATTGGACTTACTTTGAAATTAAACTAAATGATACCCAAGGTAGAGCATTAAAAAAAAGAAAAAACAGGCTATGGTGTTTGAACAAACAAAACCATTTGGTTTGTTGGTTTGTTCTTAGACCTTCACAGGCTCCTAGGTCACACGTTTCAGTTTCTCAGTGAGTGACATTCTCTCCAGAAGCCGTGTCAGCCTCTTGTTTGATGATGTCAGCCACAGTAGAAAGAAGCACTCCGTAGGCCCCGTGCTCAGCACCTTGGCGTGAGCTCCTGCCATCTTCTGTTCATGCTCATCACAGCTCTGTGCAGTGGGCATCCTCCTGATCCCTGTGGGAGGATGGAGGATGGAGGTGGAAGGGTGAGTGACGGCAGGACCACGAGGGGTCTCTCCCGACGTAGGAGCACAGAAGAACGTGCTCCAAGCGACACGTGGCACATCTCCTTACAAAATGAATCTATCATAGCGGCTGTTTTCAGAGGCTTTCCCAAACACAGTGTGATCTAGAACAAATTGTGAAGCCCATGAGCCTGGTGAAGCTTTCATTATGAGCACCTGCTGTATACCTCCTTGAGCTGAGGAGATCAAGAGCTCATGGCCAAGAGGGGACCAGGCCCACCCACAAACACTGTTGATGTGCGGCCCTGAGCTGCGGCAGGGATGTGGCAACACAGAAAGGAACCAGGTGATGGGCTCCCAGCAATCTGGGGGCCACGGAGACTGTTTGAGTGAGGGGGGGGTGGGCTAGGGCTATCCCTGGTGGTAGGATTCACAGGTGTTGGGCTCCTGGGCTGCATCTGCTCAGTCACCTCCTGGCACTCAAGTGCCTCAGTTCATTGTCCTCATGCCAGTGGTGGGGCAGCCCTAATGCACAGGTCTGAAAAATGCTCAGGTGTACTTGCAGTGTGTGAGAGGAAGGAGGCTGGCAAAGGTGGGTGTGGCCATCTCGCCAGGTGTGGGTCTCTTCTCCAACGAGGCCTGGGAGCGGGAGAAAGCCGTGTCCTTCTACTGGGTGAGCTGGCCTGTGGGTGGGCCTCAGGGGGGCACCTGGAGGGCTGAGGCACAGGTGTGGCAGGGCAGAGGCCTCCCACCTGGAGGCAGGGCCACCCATGCACATGCTTCGTTTCCCAGTGGTCTCACCAGGAATGATATTGACCGTGTCCTGACCTGGGACAAACGATTGAGGCCTGGACGTGGCAATGGCCCTATCCTTGCCTAGTGGTCTCACCGGGAATGATATTGACTCTGCCCCTGCCCGGGACAAACGCTCGGGTCTGGACATGACAGTGGCTCTACCCTTGCACCTGATGATCTCAAGCAACCATGAGTGGGAAGTCCTGTCCCCATCTTCCAGATGAGGAAGCTGAGGCTCAGAGAAGCACAGGGGCATGTCAGTGGGAGGCCCAGGGCCAGGGCCAGGGCCAGGACCCAAGTCTGCCAGCACCCCGAAGCGGGGATGGCTTCTCCCTTCCTCTGATCTCACGGTGTGGCTCAGCCCTGGCACAGATAAATGTGTTTTTAGAGCAGAAAGGAGTGCTGGCTCCCCCCAGTCAGACCCCCGGTGCCCAGGTGGGAGAGGCTGGTCTGAGGCTGCCGGGTGTAGCTAGATGGGCCTCAGGTGACTCTTCAACCCAACTTGGGTGTCTGAACCGTGCGTTATCCCAGAGCACAGAGCTCTGCGGAGGTGCAGGGGTAACTGGGGTGTGGGATGCTCCAAGCACATGTTTGAGCTCTGAGGAAGGCGCTGGGCAAGGTGGGTGCTGCGGAAAACCTGACTGCACCTGCCTGTGTGGTAGGACCGGGCCCTGCCCCTGGCAGTGACTATGGGCAACCGCAAGGCAGAGCTGCAGCTGCAGCTGTGCAACAAGCTGGTGGCACTGCTGGCCACGCTGAAGGAGCCCCAGGAGGGCTTGGAGGTTGCCCACATGGCCCTAGCACTCAGCATCACTCTGGGTAAGTCCCCTGAGCCCCCGCCCTGCCAGGATCGACACTTTGCCAGAGCCCAGCCTCCAGGTCTGTAGGGCAGGAGCTGAAAGAGCTGCTGGATTTTCCTGGTCTCCTGTCCAGGCAGGCAGATCTGCCTAGCTGACTTCCCCGTCCGGCCGTGCGGCACAGCCCGAGGTCTCTCACGCAGTGCTGAGCTGTGCTTCCTCTGTCTCTTCCCGCTGCTGACCACAAGGGCCACCCAGTGTGCCCTCTGCCTTCCAGACATGCCAGGCATCTCGGTCCCTGTATGTGCCAGGCTGAGTGGCACATTCCCTTTGTCTTGTGCCCGTCCCACCCTCATCAACCCCCCGGCTCTCTGGCTGATGAAATCCCAGTTCCCCTTCCAGCAGCCTGCCCCTTAAGGCCGGGCATCCCCTGGTGCTGTGCCAGGTCGTCTGTCCTCCTCCAGAGACAGGGAACCCTGGGCGGGCCGCATGCCCCAACACCTTGTGCCTTGGGGCCCAGTACACAGTAGGTGTGCAGCTATGTGGGAATGTATTGAATGCAGGCTCCACAGCACTCGCCCTGAAAAGGGGAGGACATCAGAGACAGCCTAGGTGGGTTTGTGCATCTGTAGGGGGACCTGGAGCTCAGGCATGCGGTGAGTCCCCAAGGTAAGGGGCTCTGATCGTGACACACCCAGGAGGAGTTGGATGTCACGTCTGTGGGCTGCATGGAGCCAGGGTTCCCGGGAGCACCTGGACTGCATGGGTTTTGGGCTCCCCTGGTTAAAACCAGTGAGCAAAGGCAGGTGGCTATGTGTAGGCAGAGCTGGGCCATCCAAGTTCGACTTTGCCAAAGCCTCACAGTAGACAGGGGCAGGCCTTATTAGTTCTGCTTTGCAGATGGGAAAGTGAGTCTGGGAACCCGGCAGGGACTGGCCAGAGCTGCCCAGGTGACCACAGGTGCCTGGAGGCAAGCCAGGTGCTGCCGGGGTCTGCATACCTGCTCCTGAGGGGCCTGTGCCCTGACTGCCCCAGGGAGCCACGTCCTCACACCTGCCCCTTTGGCCTGCACCCTAGGGGACCGGCTGAATGAGCACGTGGCCTACCACCTGCTGGCCACCCTGCACCACCTGCTGGACCATGGCAAGCTGGCAGAGCACTTCTACCTCAAGGCCCTGTAGCTCTGCAACTCGCCTCTGGAGTTCGACGAGGAGACCCTCTACTACGTGAACGTGAACTGGTAGTAGAGCTGGGACTGGCAAACTCAGACCTGGGGTGTCTCCACCCCTCTGCCCAGCAGGCACCCGCCCCTCCTCAGCATCGCACTGGCACCACGTCAGTACTCCTTATGGGCTGAGGGGCCAGGGCGCTCCAGTCCAGGGACCGAGATCTTGGCCTTAGAACAACATGAGGAGCTGGGGCAGCCCTAAGACCCCGCCCCGTATCCCTCACCACAGGCCTGGGGCTGCCCGGGAGGCCCCCGCCCAGTGCTGGCGACACCTGGTGGTCAGAAGCGGTCCCTGTGACTTCCCAAGTCCCAGCCAGACCAGGGAGGTGCCAGGTGTCAGGCCCAGAGGGACGCTGCTCACCGCTCAGGGGCTCGCCTGGGACCCAGGGGACGGGCCTCCCAGAAGTGGGCCTTTATCTCTCTTGGTCAAGCCTGCCACCCACTCCGCCTGCCCAAGAGGAATGAAAGGGCCGAGTAGTACCTGAGAGGCCAAAGTCCATGGTTAGGGTCAAGGGGCAGAGGCCTCCTTCACCTCCTTCTCGTGCACAGCCCTCTGGGCCTCATACTGTCAGCCCAGGCCAGCTTCCCAAAGGGAGGCCCCCTCGGAATTCCCCAAGGGCGGCTGTCTTTCCAAGGCCACACCCTCCTCCTTGTATAGGAGGCTCTGGACTGAGGGCCCAGAGGAGTGGGAGAGAAAGTTGGGCTGGATGGCGCCTGAAAGCTTGCCGATTGCCTCTAAAATGCGGTCCCCTTTAGTCTACACGTGAGAGTGAGCCCTGGAATAGGGTGGATTAGGTGTGTCCTGGCTCAGCCTGCCACTCACTAGCTGCTGCACATACAGGCACATGCAAATGCACACAGACACAGGCACATACAGGCACACACACACACACGGGCACACAAGCAAACACACAGGCGCACACACACAGGCATAGGTGCACACACAACCACATACACAGGTACACATGCACACGCACAGGTACATGCAGAGACATGCTTTGGCGGGCTCCTTCCTGTTTAGTTAGGATGCCCCCACCCCTTCAGGACGCCCTTGCCTCCCACCCCCAGCTGAGTCAGGGGCCTCCTGGGCCCTCGACAGGCTCCTGGATTTCCCTCTGCCACAGCCCGGGCCACCTTTGTGGTCAGTGTTCAGTCCCAGGTCCCTCAGACTGGGAGCAAGGATATTAGGCTCAGCCATGCACCCAGCACAGAGTCCAGTGTTCGGCTGGGCCAGGGGGCATTGGATGAGCAGTGGCGGTGACTCGGGGTCTTCTCACGCCCCTGCTCCGTGTGTGGGGCGGGGCAGTGAGGGAATGGACTGCTGTATCTTGGACTTTGTCCTTGGCCCTGGGAGCCATCTTGAGACGGTAAAGAGGGACAGGCCAGGCCTGGGTCTTAGAGAGGTCCCTTGGGTGTCCCCCATGTGGAGTAGGCACCTGGGGAGAAGCCGGGGTGGAGATGGGAGGGTCAAGGTGGAGGTCTGGGAGGCAGCATCCAACCCAGGGATGGTGAGTTTGAGCCAAAGATGCGTTGAAAATGGGAGTGGATGTCTGGGGAGTCACACTCCGTCAATATTTCTGGGAACATTGCCAGGGAGGACACCTGTGAGATGGTTTTGTGCCTGGCCTGGCCCGTGGAGGGCCTGGAAATGGTCAGCATGGACAGGGGCCAGAGGGGAGCCTGGGTCACTCAACACTGTGCCCCTGCTGTGGCTTGGAGCCACAGGTCCTGGATGGAACTCTCAGAGCAGGCACGATCTGCCCTGACCTCAGCCCATGGGGAAAGCAGCCACTGCCTGCAGACAGGGTGGGACTGGAGCAAGAGGCTTGAGGTGAGTGGAGCATAGGGATAGTCAGGAAGGCTTCCAGGGATTCAGGGTTGTCCCCACCTCCTGCAGCTGAGACCATAGCAGTGTCACAGGCTTCGGGGCTCATGGGGTGAGCCAGCATTGGCTGGACATGTGGAATGACCTGGAGACAGGAACAGCCTCTGGGAAGACAAGCTCAGAGTCCCGCTTTTGCTGAGCATGGCCTGTCCCCTTCGGGACCCGTTTGATGCAGCCGGGTACTACCAGCTGGCATTGGCAGCCGCCGTGGACCTGGGCAACAAGAAGGGCACAGCTGAAGACCTACACGTGGCCCGCCACCATCTCCCACAACTTCCTCCTGGACCGCGAGAAGTCGCTCTTCTTCTACCAGAAGGCCAGGACCTTCACCACAGTGCTCAACGTCTGCAGGGTTAACCTGCCTCCTCTGCCACTCTGCGGGTGGGACCACTGGTTGGCCCCAGCCACCCTCGCTGAGGACAGCATCCGAGGGAGTGGGTTTTGTGCAAGCAGGATGGTCTCCTGCCTCTCCTGGTGTCTCCCGTGTCTCGTTTTGTGGGAAATGGAGGCATGAAAGCAGGGTTCAAATAGCAATAAACGGTTTTTTGCAATAACATACTGAAGTCCCCAGGGCATCCTTCCCTGTGTGCTTCCTGGGCTGTGTCTATGGGCCAGCTCCTTCCCTGGTGACAGCCCTCTGATCTTGGGGATCAGAAGGACCCTGAATCCAACAGACCTGGCCAGGTCACCATGAGCCTCGGTTTCCTTGGTGGCCAGAGGAGAGATGGTGGTGGAACTCCCTGGGCAGCTCCCTGCTCTCCCTGCTCAGAGCTTTTGCTGTAGGTCTCGTGCCACCCTTGCCTTTATCCTTCAGGCCACTGTGCCCAGATGTGGGGACTGCTAGTGCCTCTGTTCGCCATTGAAGAAACAGAGGCACAGAGAGATTAGGTGTCTGGCCCACCGTCACACAGCAGGTAGGGGCAGAGACACAGAGCCCAGTACACTGACCACCACACCACCCTGCCAGCTTGCTGCCAGGAAGGTGTCCCCCCATTAGGACCCAAGGTCAGCTCCTGGACCTCTTTTGTGGTGTCAGGAGAGCCACAGGCCAGTGAGGGTGACCCCGGAGATCCCTCACTCAGTGTCCTCTGCTCCCAGACTTGGTTGGGCCGAGCCTGGCCAGTCCCACCTCTGGCCACCAGTCAGCCCTGCGGGAAGTGAGATGCAGGGATCTCCGCCTGTGTAGACGCTGCTACCCAGTATTGAAAGGCTTATCTGGGCTGCCCCCTATGCTGTCCCCACAGGCCCCCTCCCCTTCCGGCCCCGAGGCCTCATCCCAGTGCCTGGAATCTCTTGGCCCCAGGGAACACAGCTCACACGGCCTTTTTGCCAGTTTACGGCAAGCAAACCGAGGTTCAGAGACTATGGATGTTCCACGTGATTCTCACATACACTGCACTCTCCCAGGCCCCTCTTTTAAACACTTTAAATGAGGTGACATTCACGTCACATGCAATTAACTATTTCAGCGTGAATAATGTGGTGGCATTTGTGCATTCACAGTCCTGTGCAACCACTCACGCCATGTAGTTTCAAAACGTGTTCATCTCCCCAGAAGAAACCTGCCATCCTCACTAAGCTGTTACCCCTCCTTGGTATCCCCCAAGCCCCTCGTTTAATGGAAGGGGAAACTGAGGCCCGAAGAGAGACTTGCCAGTGGGTGGAGCTCTGATAATAAGGAATCAGGCACCCATCTGCTGCTTCAGTCCTGGGTTGGTTTTCCACCCAGCAGAGGTGACAGAGTCAGGACGTTCTGGGATCCCTTGCTTGCAGCCAGAGCCCTGCCCCGAGCTTCCCCACCAGGGGGCAGCAGAGAGCTTTCCAGAACCGGCCGCGGGGCTGGTGGGAAGCAGCAGGTCAGAGCTGCTGACAAACCTCACGTGGACCCCAGATCGCTGTCTCTGTGGCTTGGGCTTGGGAATTGGAGAGGCCGCCGCATGATTGGAAACGTGAAGACAGCACGGCCTGGCTGGAGGAGCGGGAAGTGCCGTCACGTTTACTGAGGACACAGATCTCCTGCCCGCTGGGCCGGGCATGCAGCCACTCTTCTTGGGGTGGGGTCCGCAGATCCGGGTTGCTCTCGGCCCCCGACCTGCCTCAGAGTCCGGGGGGCTTTGGAACTGTGCCTCCCCATCTCCACCCACCCTGGCTGGTGCCATGAGGGGACTGGATCCTGGGATCCTGTTCCTCTTGGGCAGCAGAGACTGGGGGACCAGAGGAGATGATGGGTCTTCAAGCCCCCACATTCAAACCCCAGCCCACCACGCACAGTCTGGGTGTTTGTGGTGAGGGAGTTGATGTCTCTGAGCCCCAGTTTTGTCACCACTAAAATGAGGCCGACATACTGGGGCAGAGTGCCAGCCCCAGGGCTAACAAAGGCCTGTTTCCTACTGACACTACTTCTTACTCCTAGGAACAGCTCCAACCACCACACACTAGGGAACACTCAACCCAGGCCAAACTTGTCATAGGCACGTGAGCCAGAGCGACTCCATCTTGAATGGGGGCTGGGTAAAGGGAGGCTGAGACCTGCTGGGCCGCATTCCCAGGAGGCTAGGCATTCTTAGTCACAGGATGAGATAGGAGGTCGGCACAAGATACAGCTCATAAAGACCTTGTTGATAAAGGAGGTTGCAGTAAAGAAGCCGGCCAAAGCCCACCAAACCCAAGATGGCCACGAGAGTGACCTCTGATTGTCCTCACGGCTCATTATGTGCCAATTATAATGCATTAGCTGCTACAAGACACTACCACCAGCGCCACGACAGTTTACAGATGCCATGGCAACATCTGGAGGTTCCCTACATGGTCTCAGAAGAGAGGGCAGAAACTCTCAGTTTCGGGAATTGCCCACTCCTTTCCTGGAACACTCATGAATAGTCCAACCCTCGTTTAGCGTATGATCAAGAAATAACCATGAAAATGGGCAACCAGCAGCCTTTGGGGCCACTCTGCCTATGGAGCAGCCATTCTTTTTTTTTTTTTTTTTTGAGATGGAGTCTCGCTCTGTTGGCCGAACTGGAATGCAGTGGCGTGATCTTGGCTCACTACAACCTCCATCTCCTGGGTTCAAGCGATTCTCCTGCCTCAGCCTTCCTAGTAGCTGGGATTACAGGCACCTGCCACCACGCCAAGTTAATTTTTTGTATTTTAGTGGAGACAGGGTTTTGCCATGTTGGACCAGGCTGGTCTCGAACTTCTCACCTCAGGTTATCCACCTGCCTCGGCATCCCAAAGTTATAGGATTACAGGAGTGAGCCACTGCGCCCAGCCCGAGTAGCCATTCTTTTATTCCTTTTCTTTCCTAATAAACTTGCTTTCACTTTATGGACTCGCCTCGAATTCTTTCTTCTTTGAGATCCAAGAAACCTCTCTTAGGGTCTGGATTGTTCCGGAACCCCTTTCCAGTAACAAACTTGCTTAACCTCTCAGACCCTTCCTCTCTTCATCTGTAACCAAAGACAAAGCCTCC
>NW_022681159.1:0-28795 GCF_009764315.1 Trachypithecus francoisi | reverse complement strand
GCTCTGGCCCCAAATGACACACAGACTGAGCCCTGCTTTCTTACTGCCTTCAAGACAGCCCTACATACCTGGACTATGTCCTGTTTCTGCTCATTCCATCTGTTATTACAGAGGTCCTGTTTCTGCTCATTCCATCTGTTATTACAGAGGTCCTGTTTCTGCTCATTCCATCTGTTATTACAGCTAGAATGGTGAACTGATCCTTACATATTATCTGTGCTGTACCCACCTCATTTCCCGGAATCAGATTCTCTTCCAAGGTCCATGCCTGGCTGCAGTGAGAGTGGCCATGTTCTTGCTAGGACAGAACTGAGTAGGCTAGGCCTCAACAGGACCCAGGCCACTGTGTGCGTGACATGTTGCCTCCGTGCTCCTGAGAGCAACCCCCATCCTCCCTCTTCATCTCTTCATTTACTCTTGGGAGCTCCCTTTGCTTCAAGCTGCTTATCTGGCATTACCCCCTCATCAGGAGCTACCATTTCCTCAGGAATCATCAGAGCACCTGTTTCTAAGATAAAGTGACAGAGAGTATGTCTAAGAAAAGAGAAATTGCACCCAACTCCAGACATTAAACTTTAAGGCAATAGGCTCCTCAAAGTCCATAATAAACAGCAGAGTTTATTGGGGCACCAAATTCACCTAAAAGCAGTAACTTCAAATTTCTTATATATTAAAATAAAGGATGGATTATTGTGGAGTAAAACACAGAATGTATATTAATGTTTAAAGATAAAATCTAAGACCTCTAGGAAATCTTTAAATTCAGGTAGAAAATATCGGCTTGACTCCAGACCACCCTCACACTACCTCCTCATCACCTAGGTGTAGACATTCATTCTTGCAGTTGTTACTGAGAACATCAGAAAGACATGCCTCTATGGTTGTTTTCTATCATTAAAGGGGGCTACTATTGTGCCAGGAGTAACTTTCATACTCTATAGATGCAGTCCTTTCTCCTCTGCCCCTTCCACTGACCATTTTCATCAGGTATTCCAGATGTTGTGCCTGCCAGAAGTTTGCAGGGCTGATGTGGTTTCACAGGATTTTCTTCCAGACTGACATGGAGAAGTAGAATAATTTTTCTTGCATAGGTTCCAAAGAGATTGATATCTCAATAACAATAATGCATAACTACAATTTTTGTTGTTGTTATTATAAACAAAGCTGCAATTAACATATTTATCATAGTATCTGTGCTGACATCAATAGTTATTTCTCTAAGAATAACAGAGGAGGTGGCTGTTTCTAAAAATATCAATTGACCTAATATTTTTATAAACTCCAGAACTAGGTCATGACTATTAGACATTATCTTATGCTGGAATGAAAAGTATTCATGAATACTGAGGTCATACTAAGGTTTATTAAGTGTTATCTCCAAGCCAGGCATGGTGGCTCATGCCTGTAATCCCAACACTTTGGGAGGCTGAGGTTGGAGGATCACTCAAGCTCAGGAGTTCAAGACCAGCCTGGGCAACATAGACAGGCCTCATCTCTACAAAAACTTAAAAAATTAGCCAGGCATGGTGTTGCATGACTATAGTCCCAGCTACTTGGGAAGCTGAGGTGGGAGGATCGCCTGAACCTGGGGGGTGAAGCTGCAGTGAACTACAATAGTGTCACTGCACTCCAGCCTAGGTGACAGAGAGAGACCCTGTTTCAAAAAACAAAACTGTGTTATCTGTAGATCACCTGGCCACATGTGATCCAGCCCAAATCACTCAAACATCCCCCAAATAGACAATCAGAGAATGGTGAGGCAGGTGTAGAAGGAAACAGGTTTGGTTTCCAGTGCCAAGCTTACCACCCCTGTGAATTCTGGCTACCCACAGAGAGCATCTGTAATACACACATCTTGGCTCCAACACTAAAATCTAGCAGAATCATATAGATACAATTTTAATGCAAAGAGCAGTGCACCTGAGGGCCATAAGAGTAGCTGAAATTTGACAGACAAAATTGTAACTTTCTTCCTCAAAATGTGGATTTTTAAAGAATATGAAATATTAATAGAAAATGTGTATGTAACCCATACAACAATGATATGCAGCTAATACTTGTCTGGTTCTGTTGATGCTCAACGTACAAGTTCACAGTCTTGGTTTGATTAAGTCTGGGCATCACCCCACACCCATGAAAACCAAGGGAGCATCAGTTACATGCAAGACCCCTTCCCTGCCGTAGAGGACCTGCCAGATATGTACAGTGATGGAAAGAAGGCACTTAAGCTGACATTGACTGAGCACCAATGTGCTGGTACTTCACACTTGCTGACCATTTAATCCTCATGACCACCACAATTAATACTATTATCATCACCTTCCAAATAAAAACACCAAAGGTCACGGTAAACATGGATTTGTTAAATATATATTGACTTGTAGACCCAAATATAACACATACATGTGATTATAAAGACTGACACATGAGATCTTTCTAAGGTGTTCATAAACAAATAAATAGCTTGCGAGCACAGTTAATGACCCACTGAAACAGAAATCAATGCAACAAGAGTTCAGAGAGGGGTTGCATTCCACTGTGAAAAGTGATAGAAAAACCTAGAGTTCATAGGAATCTCACAGATGCTCTGTTTGCAGTCTTATTTAGGGCCAAATTGTGGCTCTAGACTTAACCAGTAAAAGGTAACTCAAGTAATTTTTCAAAGTCAGTGCAAGCAGTACACCCAAAGCCCTGGCTCTGTTGTCTCTGAATTGTAACAGAAAAATAATTGCACCACATCTGTCACATCTTTGCAAATTAATGAATTTATAATCAGCAAAACTAAAGAGAGTTACCCCCTCTGTTTCTCAAATCCTTGAGGAAATGCTAAGGAACAGAGAAATATGACAATAACTAATATATTTTGCAGAAGAGCAAAATAACTTAATAGTGTAATTCTTATATTTGGATTGATTAAAGACATTACTCTTGCCTCAACAAGTTTCAGAAACTGACCAGATGGATCATTTTCTCTCATTGCTCATAAACTACACACATTGCTGAATCTGTCATTCATAGAAACATATCATGGTGACCACCTTGTAAATGCCAATGCCAAACCACCGGTCCCTTTCATTACATGCCGTAATTATAGATTAAATGATTTCATTAACATATTGGTTGTTTCAAATTTGGCATGAGGCTGTCTTAGAGCTCCTGCAATCTGTCATCACTATTAATGAGACATCAACCTTCTTGTAACCCAAGCAAAAAAAAATTTCTCTTTGAATGTCAGCTAGGGGAGAAAAAATCCTCCAGAACTTCTGCAAACTCTGCAACCTCCTCTCAAACACCATATCTAGAATGTCTTCAGGAAAAGGGCCAGTGACACGATCAGATGACAAGGGCAACATCTGTGCAATATAAAATGTAAGCATTGATGATGTCTGGGATTCTTTCTCTCCTCACAGCAGCAAGGATCACCTGAAATAAGTGAAGCTCTTAGAACAGATTTCTTAATTTTCACTGAAGACCTTCTAATAGTAAAGAACAAACTCATACACTCAGGGGTCTTGGAGGCATGGCTTCTAGATCTTACCATAATTTCAAAATGTCTGAGAAATCTTGTATAATATCTTTAGATTTTTATTATACACCTTGAATCCTATTTTACAATATGTCTAGGCTTAATTTAGTATTTAGGAAGCTTTGGAGATCTATTGGAAGATAGCAGATAGGAGGAAGAACTAGCTTGCAGAGCCCACTCAGACAGACAAAGCAATGTGTGGAGACTCACATAGTGAACTTTTGCTCTAAGAATGACACCAACATACCAGGAAAGCATACCACAGACCCTTTGAAGGCACTGTATTACCACTGCAGTTTCCTTGAAACACTGAAAAATGGTGAGTTGGCTTGCTTTCTCAGTGGGGAGGCTGGTGGCCTGTGGCAAGTTCTCAGCCCTGGTCACTGGCTGCCCTAGTAGACTTAGTGCTGTTGTGGGGGCATGGTGGGAGTGAGACTAGCCTTTAGGACTGCAGGATACATGGAAGTGTGGCGAGGCCTGTGACTGCCAGCTTTCTCCAACTTCCCTGGTGATCTGTGTGACTCAGCAGAGGCAGCCATAATCCCCTGAGAACATAACTCCATTGGACTGGGAACCATACTCCCATCCCTCACAGCAGCTGCAGCAAGCCCTGCCCAAGGAGAAACTGAGCTCAGACACAACCATCCCTGCCCCCAACTGGTGGCCTTTCTCTTCCTTCCTTGGTTGCTGAAGACAAAGGACATAATCTCTTGGGAGCTCCATGGCCCTGCCCACCACCCGGAAAACTTGAATACTTAACCAGGAGACCCTAGGGCAAGTTTGTTTCCTTCCTATAGTATCACAGGTGAGGCACTCTTGAAAGTGCCACCTCCTGGCTGGAGGCCAACCAACACAAAACCAGCACACTAAACAAAAATACAACCAAGGACCCTCACAGAGGCTATCCACTTCACTCCCCTGCTACCTCCACCAGAGTGGGTGCTGGTAGCCGCTGCTGCAAGACCTGAAGATGGCTCACATTCACAGGGCTCTTTGCAGATACTCCCCAGTAATAGCCCAGAGACCAGTAGCTCCACTGAGTGGCTAGACCCAGAAGAGCAAAAACAATCACTGCAATTCAGCTCTCAGGAAGCTCCATTCCTAGGGGAAGGAGGAGAACACCACATCAAGGGAGCACCCTGTGGGACTACAGTATCTGAACAGCAGTGCTTGAGTCCCAGAACTTTCCTCTGACATAGCTGACCTAAATCAGAAGGAACCAGAAAAACAATTCTGTTAATATGACAAAACAAGGTTGTTCAACACCCCCAGAAGATCACACTAGTTCACCAGCAATGGATCCAAACCAAGATGAAATATCTGAATTGCCAGAAAACAAATTTAGAAGGTCAATTATTAAGCTAATTGAGGAGGCACCAGAGAGTTAACTCCAACTTAAAGAAATCAAAAGCATCATATAGGGTATGAAAGGAAAATTATTCAGTGAAATAAATAGCATAAATAGAAAACAACCACAACTTCTTGAAACAAAAGACATGCTTAGACAAATGCAAAATGTACCGGAAAGACTCAGTAATAGAATCGAACAAGCAGAAGAAAGGACTTTAGAGCTTGAAGACAAGGCTTTTGAATTAGCCCAATTCATCAAAGACAAAGAAAAAATAATTTTAAAAAATGAACAAAGGCTTCAAGAATTTTAGGACTATGTTAAGCATCCTACCTAAGAATAATTTGTGTCCCCAGGGAAGAAGAGAAATCCAAAAGTCTGGAAAACATATTTGAGGGAATAATTGAAGAGAACTTCCCTGGCCTTGCTAGAGATCTAGACATCCAAATACAAGAATCTCAAAGAACGCCTGGGAAATTCATTGCAAAAAGATCATTGCCTAGACACAGAGTCATCTGGTTATCTAAAGTCGAAATGAAGAAAGAATCTTAAGAGCTGTGAGGCAAAAGCATCAGGTAACCTATAAAGGTAACCTATAATGGAAAATCAGAGTAAAAGAAGATTTCTCAGTAGAAATCCTACAGCTAGAAAGGTTTAGGGTCCTATTTCTAGCCTCTTTAAACAAAACAAGTATCAGCCAAGAATTTTGTATCCAGCAAAACTAAGCTTCGTAAATGAAGGAAAAATACAGTCTTTTCCAGACAAACATATGCTGAGAAATTTGTCACTACCAAGCCAGCACTACGAGAACTACTAAAAGAAACTCTAAATCTTGAAACAAATCCTCAAAATATACCAAAATAGAACCTCCTTAAAGCATAAATCTCACAGGACTTATATAACAACAACACGATGGAGAAAAAAAAAAAAAAAAGCCAAGGTATTCAGGCAACAAATAGCATGATGAAAAGAATAGTACCTCACATCTCAATACTAACATTGAATGTTAGTGGCCTAAATGCCCTGCCACCCTTAAAATAATATAATATGGTGGAATGGATAGGAATTCACCAACTAGTTTCTGCTGTCTTCAGGAGACTCACCTAATACATAAGGACTCACATAAATTTAAGGTAAAGGGTTGGAAAAAGATATCTCATGCAAACAGACACCAAAGCAAACAGGAGTAGCTATTCTTATATCACACAAAACAGACTTTAAAGCAACAGCAGCTTATAAAGACAAAGAGGGACATTATATATTGATAAAAGGACTAGCCCAACCAGAAAATATTACAATCCTAAATATGTGTGCACCTAACACTGGAGTTCCCAAATTTATAAAACAATTACTACTATATCCAAGAAATGAGATAGTTGGCAACACAATAATAGTGGGGGACTGCAATACTCCACTGACAGCACTATACAGGTCATCAAGACAGAAAGTCAACAAAGAAAAAATGGACTTAAACTTCACCTTACAACAAATGGACTTAATAGATATTTACAGAACATTCTACCCAACAACTGCAGGATATACATTCTATTCATGAGCACATGAAACATTCTCCAATATAGACTGTATGGTAGGTCACAAAACAAGTCTCAGTAAATTTAAGAACATCAAAAATATATCAAGTACTCTCTCAGATCACAGTGGAATAAAATTGGAAATTAACCCCAACAGGAATCCTCAAAACTCTGCCAATACATGGAAATTAAATAACCTGTTCCTGAATGATCAGTGAGTCAACAATGAAATCAAGACGTAAATTTAAAAATTGTTTGAATTGAACGACAATAGTGACACAACTTATCAAAACTTCTGGGATACAGCAAAAGCAGTGTTAGGAGGAAAGTTCATAGCATTAAATGCCTGCATCAAAAAGTCTGAAAGAGCAAAAATAGACAACCTAAGGTCATACCTCACAGAAGTGAAGAAACAAGAACAATCTAAACCCAAACTCAGTGGAAGAAGAGAAATAACAAACATCAGAGCAGAACTAAATGAAATTGAAACAAAAATATACAAAAGATAAATTAAACAAAGAGTTGATTATTTGAAAAGATAAATAAAATTGATAGACCATTAGTGAGAAAACCAAGAAGAGAGAAGATCCAAATTAGTTCAATTAGAAACAAAATGAGAGATGTTACTACTGATACCACAAACATACAAAGGATTATTCAAAGCTACTATAAACACCTTTATGTATATAAACTAGAAAATCTAGATAAGATGGTTAAATTCTTGGAAATAAACAACCATCCTAGATTAAACCAGGAAGATATAGAATCTCTAAACAGATCAATAACAAGCAGCAAGATTGAAATGATAATTTAAAAATTGCCAACCTGTCTCTACTAAAAAATACAAAAATTAGCTGGGCATGGTGGTAGGCACCTGTAATCCCAGCTGCTCAGAGGCTAAGGCAGGAGAATCACTTGAACCTGAAAGTGGAGGTTGCAGTGAGCCAAGATCACATCATTGCGCTCCAGCCTGGATGACAAGAGTGAAACTATGTATCAAAAAAAGATTAATTAATTAATTAAAATTAAATAAAAAATAAAATTGCCAAAACAAAAGTCTAGGGTCAGACAGATTCACAGCTGAATTCTATCAGACATTCAAAGAAGAACTGGTACCAATCCTATTGACACTATTCCACAGGATGGAGAAGGAGGGAATCCTCCCTAAATCATTCTATGAAACCAGAATCACCCTAATACCCAAACCAGGAAAAGACATAACCAAAAAAGAAAACTACAGACCAACATTCCCGATAAAAATAGATGAAAAATTCTCAACAAAATATTAGCTAACTGAATCCAACAGCATATCAAAAATATAATCCATCGTGATCAACTGGGTTTCATGCCAGTGATGCAGGGATCGTTTAACATCCACAAGTCAATAAATGTGATACACCACTTAAACAGGATTAAAAACCAAAATCACATGATCATCTCAATAGATGAAGAAAAAGCATTTCGCAAAATCCAGCATCCTTTATTATTAAAACCCTCGGCAAAATTAGCATAGAAGAGACATAACTTAAGGTAATAAGACCCATCTATGAGAAACCTACAGCTAACATCACACTGAACAGGGAAAAGCTGAAAGCATTCCCACTGAGAACTGGAACAAGACAAAGATGCCCCCTTTCACCACTTCTATTCAACATAGTACTGGAAGTCCTAGCCAGAGCAATTAGACAAGTGAAAGAAATCAAGGCCATCCCAACTGACAAAGAGGAAGACAAATTGTCACTGTTTGCTGATGATATGATTATATCATATCTACCTAAAAACTCCTAAAGACTCATCCACGAAACTCCTAGAACTGGCAAATGAATTCAGCAAAGTTTGAGGATACAAAATTAATGTACACAAATCAGAAGCTCTGCTATACACCAAGAGCAATCAACCTGAGAATCAAATCGAGAACTCAACCCCTTTTATAATAGCTGCAAAAAAAAGTGAAATGCTTAGGAATATACCTAACCAAGGAGGTGAAAGCCCTCTGCAAGGAAAACTACACAACATTGCTGAAAGAAATCGTAGATGACACAAACAAATGAAAACACATCTCATGCTCATGGATGGGTAGAATTAATATTGTGAAAATGACCATCCGGCCAAAAGCAATCTACAAATTCAAGGCAATTCCCATCAAAATACCATCATTCTTCACAAAACTAGAAAAAAAAATTATAAAAATTGTATGGAACCGAAAAGAGCCCTCACAGCCAAAGTAAGACTAAGCAAAAAGAACAAATCTGGAGGTATTACATTACCTGACTTCAAACTATACTATAAGTCCATAGTCACCAAAACAGCATGGTACTGGTATAAACAACAAGTATTTATTTTTCTTACTTCAGAGTCCCTGGGTCAGTGGAGGTGTCTCACCTCAGGCCACAGGTCAGCTGAACTTGATTCCAGAATTTGGGTTGATTCAGGTCTGTTCCCCATCTCTTCTTTCTTGGACAAGGGCCACCCTGAACATGTTCTTATAAAGGGTGGATAACATAAGTTCAAGAGGTTAGATCAAATCACAAAAGCAATTTAAAGCCTCTATTTGCCTCACATGTGCTAAGATTCCAGTGGTCGCAGCAAGTCATATGGCAGGTTCGACATCAATAGAGTGGGGGAACTGTACTCTTTTTATTGCAAAGGTAATGAGTGAAGAATTGAGAACAGAAATCCAACTGATCATTTAAAAATTTAAAACTTTCTTCTGTTTAAATTACCATTTTAATTACCCATGCAAATATTAAAACAATAAAAACATAATTTTTAAAAAATAATTATTAAACACAAAAAATAAATTTTTATTGTAAACACGTCTCTTAGTGATATGGAATTTTTAATTCCATCTTATACCTGTGAATAAATATTATAAACATAAAATGAAGAAGAACTTAATATTAACTTCTTATCCAATTTTTATTTTTATAGATAAAAGCATTGAGAAACTTTGTTTACATAAATAAGTAGAAATAAAAAGATTTTTATAACAATGTTACACAGTTCTTTGAATTCCTTCTTTTTTACATACTAAAAATCACGCAGTGATCCACAAGCAAAAACTAATTTTACTGATTTAGATGCTGACTTTATTCCATCTTCTTTCAATTTTGCTGAAGGCAAAGAATCTGAAACTACGTGTTTTCCAACATATTTTATTACACAATAATTCTATTTATTCACTTTTTTTAATTTCTGGAAAGCACATAAAAGACTCCACCAACATCTACCAAGTGACTATTCATTATCCCTTGTTATACCAATACTCTCATTCATGGGCAACTTGTTTTTTGTTTTTTTTTTTTTTTTTGAGACGGAGTCTCGCTCTGTCGCCCAGGCTGGAGTGCAGTGGCCGGATCTCAGCTCACTGCAAGCTCCGCCTCCCGGGTTTACGCCATTCTCTCGCCTCAGCCTCCCGAGTAGCTGGGACTACAGGTGCCCGCCATCTCGCCCGGCTAATTTTTTGTATATTTTAGTAGAGACGGGGTTTCACCGTGTTAGCCAGGATGGTCTCGATCTCCTGACCTCGTGATCCGCCCGTCTCGGCCTCCCAAAGTGCTGGGATTACAGGCTTGAGCCACCGCGCCTGGCCTCATGGGCAACTTGTTTAATGTGACTTACTAAAAAAGAATGGGAAAATATATTTCTAATTATAACAACTTTGCTAAGCAATATTTGGGGAGAAAATGCTTTTTCTTCATAATCAAAATTGGAGCAACAGATAAATTGTGATAAATGATTTTTATATAACCTAATGACAATGCCAGTCCTCACATCAAACCAATCACCAAATTAGAGTTCCTTTATCTCCAAAGAATCTGACTTCGGCTGGGCGTGGTGACGCACACCTGTAATACCAACACTTTGGGAGACCAAGGCGGGTGGATCACGAGGTCAAGAGATGGAGACCATCCTGACCAACATGGTGAAACCCCGTCTCTACTAAAAATACAAAAGTTAGCTGGGTGTGGTGACACGTGCCTGTATTACTAGCTACTCGGGAGGCTGAGGCAGGAGAATCGCTTGAACTCAGGAGGCGGAGGTTGCAGTGAGCTGAGATCATGTCACTGCACTCTAGCCTGGTGACAGAGCAAGACTCCATCTCAAAAAAAAAAAAAAAGAATCTGACTTCATGAAAGTCAAACAAATATGTTAATATAGGATCCTCCAACAGACACCTCAATTTGGAATGCAATAAGTCTAGAATAATTTGATCCTATTTCTTTCTAGATCAATTTTAAAAGATCTGAGTTGAACATCCTGTATTTATTAATATTGACCAGTTGCAAAATGTGATTTAACTTTTGGAAACCAAAGTTTTTTGTAAATAAAATGGTGTTCCCAAGTCCAAGGAGAATTAAAACTACAGACATTAACACTAAAGCTGATGTGTGCCCAGTTATTGAAACAGCTTGTGAATGGAAAAACTTACACACTATTCCCAACAAAAGCTCAAGACAACTCATTGGTAGGACTTGGCATGTGCTGAGGTAACCAAAAAGAACAACTCAAATCACACTGGGAAGAATGAGTGGTTCTATAAATGTAAAAATGGTATACAAGAATTTTGCTAAGCCTCTATGGCAGTATAAACCTCTGATTATCTTATAAATGTCTGACTAGAGATCAGTAAATTACTTTTTTTAATTCCCTCCCCACCTTCATGGATCTTCACCCTTCCAGAGTTCCAAATAAGAAAACAAAAAATGAAAATTAAGCAAATGATTGATACCTGGCAAGAAGGATGAGGAAGCAGACAGTTTAAAAGCTGAAGGAACTAAAAGGAGTGGGGCAAGACAGAGTGGGACTCTTGAGGAGGAAAGCTCCTCTAGCGGCTGAGAAAAAGAAAGCTGGTAACAAGGCAGATGCAAGGAGGGAAAGCTAAAGCCCACCTCCTCTCCCAGTTCTCCACTCCAGGAGGATTCTGTGTGGGGATTACAGAAGATGATTCAAGTTTGAAATAACTAAGTGCTTTGAACATTCTTCTGGAACTCTTGTATCACGGATGGACTAAGAAAAGTCTTCTTCCTCTATGGGACCTTGCTATCCCGCCCATCACATATTAATGGCTTTGTAAATAGACTTGCATTTAGGTTCTGCTTCCAACATACATATCATTTGGAAGGAGAAGAAAAATTTTAGTTGTCTCTGAAGTTTTCACTTTTCCAGATGGAGGAGGGAGAGGGGCTGCCCCCTGTGGAAACTGCCTGAGATCTAACAACAGTCCACAGAGTCAGTCAGTTTCCTGGACTGGAGAAGACCCTGAGAGGAAATACAATATACATCTGTTAAACACCCCAAACCACACGTCTTCCATCCTGCCCAAGTGAGTGGATCCTTCACATCTCAGTCACACCCAAGTACCTGCATCCTAGAGTGAGACAGGGCCTCAAAGTTGCTATCTTTAAGAGAGTGAACTGTAATTATCTTCATGAACCAAATGAAGATCAGACTTTCCAGAGTCTATAAGTTCAAGTAAGAGCCAAGAGACTAGCGTTCAAGTTACCTGTCTCAGCTCAAAGAGGTAAGCACAAAGAGTACAAAGTAGACATGCATTATTTTTGTAAGCTCCAAGATCATAAAATCATACAGAAGAATCACACATCAGAAGTTTATCACGCCTTCAGCAATTTATTTTTTCTTTGATCTTGCTTTTCTCTAGTTCTCTCTCTTATTCTATGGAGAGAATGCAATGGTGCCTTTCTACTTTATAAAAATTAAACATTTTTATTCATATTATCATATTCTGAACAGCTGATCTCTATACTCAAGAGATTTTTTTCAATGCACGAGAAACTGATCATCATTTTTAATCATTATGACCAGCTGGGGCTGGCAGACTTCTAAGATGACCCTGCAATAACATTCACCCTTCTAGAAGCCCTGCCCTTTGGAAAGGGTGGAATTTGTGATATGATGAAATATTACTCCCACAATTAAGTTTTGTTATATGGCACAGTTAAATTTAAGAAAAGGAGATGGTCCAGATGGGGCTAACTTAATCAGAATTTTCTCCAGCTGATGGGAGAAGAAGTCAGAGATTCAAACATAAGAAGGATTCCATGTGCTGCCACTGCTGGCTTTGAAGGCAGAAGAGGTCATGTGAAAGGAAATTAAAAGCAACATCTAGAAGCTGAGAGTGACCTCCAGCCGACAGCCAGTGAGAAAACAAGACCTCAGTCCTGCTGCCACAGGGAACTGGATTCTACCAACAACCTGAATGAGCTTGGAAACCAACTCTTCCCAAAACATCGTATAGGAAGGTACTTTAGACCCTGTGCAGAGAATCCAGCCATGCTTTGCTAGACTTTTGACCTACAGAACTGTGAGCTAATTAATGGTGTTGTTTTAAACTTCTAAATTTGTGGAAATTTGTTACGCAGCAATAGAAAATGAATATGCCAGTCTTGGATTTAAAATAAAAATATTCACACACACCAAATAATAAGATTGAGGACAAATTTTGTTTCACCTCATAATTAAATGACTGGACACAAATTTACACGTGCAGAACATGCTGTGATTGGCTTGGTGAAAGGTTTATCAATTGAGAAAACAAAGTTGCTTTCAAATAGTACATGTAGTTCATAGTCACCCCCATCTGATTCTTAAAGTTACAAATATTGAACTTTTGAATGGAGAATAAAAGCCTCAAAAAGGAGTAGTAAATGTTTCTAGAGCCAAAGAGGACAAAGGAAAGGATTTTCTGTATATCAAATTTGCATTTTAAAAACAGGGGTCATTTGGAGCATCCCTCTTGTCATGATTGCATCCAAAACTCATACAGCATCTCCTCTGGAAGACGCTCGCCTGCTAAAAGAGAAAGCTAAATATGTAAAAGCCAGAAACACAAGATGCCAAATGTAAATCTATAGTTTTAGCAGTTGGGCATGAATGACAGGAAGGATGAATATCCCCTGAAAAATATCTTTAACTGTCGTTGCTGGGATAATAAATTCAACTAACTGTAAAAATGTGCCTCTTAAAGAAATGGCTTTATAAAATTATTCTCTAGGAAGTGTGAAACTTCATATACTCATTCTGTTGGAGGAGAATTTAAAAACACTCATACATGACTAGCATACAGCCAATGAGGGATGAAGTTTCCTTATCAGTAACAACAGATATACTGCTATAGTCAAGATGCTTTCACAATGGCAATAGAAAAAGGAGCCCTGCGCCAGCTTCCCAAATCCAGAAACACCATAACAAGAGCAAGCTTGCTGGATCACAGGCAGATAACCCAGTTGTGCCTTCCTCAGAGGTGGGGAAGAGGATATTTATCAGTGAGGTTGAAGAACCTTCCAAAGCTTTCATTCTAATCTTCCTTGGTTTTCACTTGCTTCTACTAGAGCTACCCAGTAATAAAACACCAGCAAAAACAATCTGTCTTTGTACCACATTGTTATATTTATATTTGAATTTGGCCCAAGAGCAAAAATGTATACCAACACACTGAATATGAAAAATTTATCCTGGCACATTGAATGAATATGAGTTTAACTTTTCTAAATATTTTCTGATTCACGTCCTCTTAGTAGTAAGCCAGTTTCTCTGCCTGCACCGTATTTATCACAGCCTGAGAAGAGACCAAGGCAAATGCTGTCTCAGCCAAGAGGAGAACATAATGGAGAGGAGTACGTGCCCAACAAGAGAAAAAATAAGCCCACCCAATTAGCCCTGGAAGACCCAGGCATTTCTTAGCCCATAGTAGCGGTGAAAGCTCTGGAGAAAAGTTGGATCTATAGAAAGCAAAGTAAAGAAGTTAACTTTTCACATCTGAATCTGCTGGAGGTAAATTTGGAACCCTCTTGCACAAAGATTTTACAGTAGTTTGAACAGTGGAAAATGAGGAAAGAATTGAGTCATCCACTGGCCCACAGCAGTGGCGTCAGAATGAATTCAGAAACCTGCTTCTTTGGCTTCAGTGCCTGCTTTGTGCCACAGGTCAATGTATGTGTAATCTAATGTTGCCAATGAGTCCTGGTTCACCTGGGAATTTCCCAGTTTTAGCATTGAAGTCTCAAGTCTAGGGAAACTCCTCAATCCTCCATGAATCCTGTCTTTGTATATGTTAGCTTGCAACCATTCATTACAAGTAAGTGTAGTAGAAAATGTAAAGTAGAATAATTTAATTGGATTAGATACCCACTTACCACAGTTTTTAGTATTGTGGCATAACTCATGTTATCTTCAAGGAAACATAAAAGATTTATAGTTGTCAACGGACACATTTAAACTGCCTTTTGAGAATTGCTTACTGGCAGAGCTTTGGCATGAGGTCTGACTTCTTGAAGAAGAAGAAAGTGTTAAACTGATCCATAATGTCTTGGACAAGTACTTAAGAGAACAATCATTCTTTGCATTGAAATTACTCCAGGATACTATACACATATGTTAATTTGTGCTTGTTCTAGTTGCTGAAAAACACCTGAAGCATCCAAAATGATAGAAGCACTGATATAGTTTGGCTCTGTGTCCCCACCCAAATCTCATGTTGAATTATAATCTCCAATGTTGGTGTAGGAACCTGGTGGGAGGTGATTGGATCATGGGGCAATTTCCCCCTTGCTGTTCTCATGACAGTGAGTGAATTCTCAAGACATCCAGTTGTTTGACAGTGTGTAGCATTTCCCCATTTGTTCTCTCTCTCCTGCTCCACCGTGTGAAAATGTGCCTGCTTCCCCTTCACCTTCCACCATGTTTGCAAGTTTCCTGAGGCCTCCCCAGCCGTGCTTCCTGTCTGCCTGCGGAACCATGAGCCAATTAAACCTCTTTTCTTTATAAATTACCCAATCCTCAGGTGGTTCTTTATAGCAAGGTGAGAATGGACTAATACAGACGTAGTAGGCAGTAACATGGCAAAGACAGTGGATACAGATGTATTACCAATATAAATTATGTTGAGCAGAAGTGGAGAGTGGAATTGACAGAGCCCCCTCTGTCAACGTCTTGCCTACCTGCAAAAGGGAAGAGCTGAAGGAGGCCAGAATGAGAGACGGTCTGAAGGTCCTGCCACCTCCTTACCCTTACTCCAAACAGAAAAGGAGTCACTTGTTCACTCCCTTCAGCTACTAATTTTAGCTTCTAGAATTGATCAATAATGTGCTTTGGCTCTCATCATCCAAAATCAATAAGAAAATTGCTAATAACATCACTGCAAATTGTAACTACTTTTAGGAAAATGTGTCCTGTCGAAATGAGTCATATTAATCAAACACCATGGAGCAGGAGTCAACATGTAATAATAAGGGGGCATTACTAACCTGGCTCATTGGAATTTTAGGGCCCTCTGAGTGTCAGCCTCTCACTTTTCACCTCCCAGTTTCCCTGTGGATGTGATAATTAAAAGTAAAATGGTGGGCCGGCGCGGTGGCTCAAGCCGTAATCCCAGCACTTTGGAGGCCGAGACGGGCGGATCACGAGGTCAGGAGATCGAGACCATCCTGGCTAATACGGTGAAACCCCGTCTCTACTAAAAAATACAAAAAACTAGCCGGGCGCGAGGCGGGCGCCTGTAGTCCAGCTACTCGGAGGCTGAGACAGGAGAATGGCGTGAACCCGGGAGGCGAGCTTGCAGTGAGCTGACCATGCACTCAGCCTGGTGGCAGAGCAAGACTCCGTCTCAAAAAAAAAAAAAAAAAAAAAAAAAAAAAAAAAAAAAAAAAAAGTAAAATGGTATCAGACTGCATGGATAATTGAAAAACTAAATCCTCACCTTCCAGTGAAAAGAGAAGTGGCTATATATTTTTGGAAATATACTCATTTGCTGCAACTTTGGGCTGTGATACAGTGAGTGGGCAGCCCTATGACCTTGTAAAGAAAAGGAAGCAGGAGTTGTGTGCAGAGGCTTATGCCTGTAATCTCAGCACTTTGTGAGGCCGAGGAGGGATGATCACTTGAAGCCAGGAGTTCAAGACCAACCTGGGCAACATAACAAGACCTCTTCTCTACAAAAAATTTAAAAATCAGCCAGGCTGGTGGCACACACGTTTAGTCCCAGCTACACAGGAGGCTGAGGCGGGAGGATCACTTGAACCCAAGAGTTTGGGGCTGCAGTAAGCTATGATCATGCCACTGCACTTCAGTGTACTCCAGCCTCAATGACAGAGATAGATCCTGTCTCAAAAAAAAAAAAAAGAAAGAAAGAAAGAAAGAAATAAGGACCAATGGTCTGTCTCCAGAGTAAACATGCAAAGGAATATACAGTAAACGTATCTTTTCTGTGTCAGATAATGGGAGGAGAAAGGCTGTGGGCACAACCTCAGATCAGAAGGGAGAAATTAAAATGAAAAGGACTATCAAATGGCAAACCCTGTTTTAACTGCTGTACCCACCATGCACTCTCTATATGTAAGACTTAAAGGAGGCATTTGCTGTCAATGTTTTGCCCATATCCCCTGGATCTTCTCACTGATCAATCACGTCCTGCCCCTAGCCTCTTCATTCCTCATTCCTAACAGCTTATACCTGCAATCTCTTCAGAGCACTGCCTTTAGGCTTCTGGAGCTGCCAGAAGCTCCTAGGAGCTTACATCCTCCTGAGGTGGTCCATGGCCAGTGATTGGCAGGTGCAGGAGATTCAAGGTCTAGCTCCCTGTCTTCAAGCTGGATAAACTCTGCTGTGTGGTTTACACCCCAGAATTAGGCTTAAGTGAGGACTTGCCCTGAAACCCCATCCTTGATTGGCTTCCCCCACTCCCTCTCCTGCTTGTCCTGGGAACAGTTTCTTCATAAATCACTTATACACAAATCCTTATCTGGAGGTCTGTTTCTGGGGAATGTGACATAGCTCCCATTCCAATATTTTTTTGGAGAAAGAAATGTAAAGTTAAATGTTACGAACCAGCATAAATCTCAGTGTCACTTCTAGTGGAAAGTCAAGCCGATTTTTATGTGCAAAATGTGGGGTCTGAGAAAAGAACCCAGACATAGGCACTGAGCCAGCTGCTACCTTCCATGTAGTGCTAATGTTGTGTGTCACTGAGAAATGTTAACAGGAAAAAATATCTCTACAAGTGCAGATCACAAGGTGATAAGAGACCCAGTCCTCTGCAAAGGTGAACTCAAGGACCAAAGCCAAGCTGCCTTCCAAAAGCTTAGAGGAAGAGGGTGCCAGCCTTTCTCCTACTCTAATAGCATTGAAAATATCAAATGTTATTTTCATATTTAAGAACATAGGGTCTTTTTCCTCCTGATGCTGTCCAGATATCAAGTTTCAGTGGAAAAATCATGAGATGGCCTGGAATCAAAATGTATGTTGCATACCAGCAATTAACAATTTGGAATTTAGATGCACTATGCATTTGTCAAAACCTATTGAACATAACAGCACAAAGAGTGGACTTTAATGTAAGCAAATTTAAAAAAATAAAAACAATCATTTAGGAAGTCAGGAAAATCCTAGGACAGAATGCAGAACATAGTTTCAAATATATATATGTGGGGCGGAGCAAGATGGCCGAATAGGAACAGCTCCAGTCTCCAACTCCCAGCGCGAGCGACACAGAAGACCGGTGATTTCTGCATTTTCAACTGAGGTACTGGGGTCATCTCGCTAGGGAGTGCCGGACAATCGGTGCGGGTCAGCTGCTGCAGCCTGACCAGCGTGAGCTGAAGCAGGGCGAGGCATCGCCTCACCTGGAAGCGCAAGGGGGAAGGAAATCCCTTTTCCTAGCCAGGGGAACTGAGACACACACCACCTGGAAAATCGGGTAACTCCCACCCCAATACTGCGCTTTAAGGAAACAGGCACACCAGGAGAATATATCCCACACCTGGCCGGGAGGGTCCCACGCCCACGGAGCCTCCCTCACTGCTAACACAGCCGTCTGCGGCGATCTATCCGCAAGGCAGCAGCGAGGCTGGGGGAGGGGCGCCGCCATTGCTGAGGCTTAAGTAGGTAAACAAAGCCGCTGGGAAGCTCGAACTGGGTGGAGCTCACAGCAGCTCAAGGAAGCCTGCCTGTCTCTGTAGACTCTACCGCTGCGGACAGCGCACAGCTGCAGTCCATTAGGGGAAAGAGCGGGGGCCGCTGCAGACCCGAACAACTTTGTCTGACGGCTTTGGGGAGAGCCGTGGATCTCCTAACGTGGAGGTTGAGATCTGAGAACGGACAGACTGCCTGCTCAGGTGGGTCCCTGACCCCTGAGTAGCCTAGCTGGGAGACATCCCCCACTAGGGGCAGTCTGATACCCCACACCTCACAGGGTGGCGTCACCCCTGAGAGGAAACTTCCAAAGAAAGAATCAGACAGGTACACTCGCTGTTCAGCAATATTCTATCTTCGGCAACCTCTGCTGCTGATACCCAGGCAAACAGGGTCTGGAGTGGACCTCAAGCAATCTCTAAGAGACCAACAGACAGTCCTTCTGACTGTCAGACGGAAAACTATCAAACAGGAAGGACACCTATACCAAAACCCCATCAGTACGTCACCATCATCAAAGTCCAGAGACAGAAAAAACCACAAAGATGGGGAAGAAGCAGGGCAGAAAAGCTGGAAATTCAAAAAATAAGAGCGCATCTCCCCCTGCAAAGGAGCGCAGCCCATCGCCAGCAACGGATCAAAGCTGGTCAGAGAATGACTTTGACGAGATGAGAGAAGAAGGCTTCAGTCCATCAAACCTCTCAGAGCTAAAGGAGGAATTACGTACCCAGCGCAAAGAAACTAAAAATCTTGAAAAAAAGTGGAAGAATTGACAGCTAGACTAATTAATGCAGAGAAGATCATAAACGAAATGACAGAGATGAAAACCATGACACGAGAAATACGTGACAAATGCACAAGCTTCGGTAACCGACTCGATCAACTGGAGAGAAAGAGTATCAGCGATTGAGGATCAAATGAATGAAATGAAGCGAGAAGAGAAACCAAAAGAAAAAAGAAGAAAAAGAAATGAACAAAGCCTGCAAGAAGTATGGGATTATGTAAAAAGACCAAATCTACGTCTGATTGGGGTGCCTGAAAGTGAGGGGGAAAATGGAACCAAGTTGGAAAACACTCTTCAGGATATCATCCAGGAGAACTTCCCCAACTAGTAGGGCAGGCCAACATTCAAATTCAGGAAATACAGAGAACGCCACAAAGATACTCCTCCAGAAGAGCAACTCCAAGACACATAATTGCCAGATTCACCAAAGTTGAAATGAAGGAAAAAATCTTAAGGGCAGCCAGAGAGAAAGGTCGGGTTACCCACAAAGGGAAGCCATCAGAATAACAGCAGACCTCTCGGCAGAAACTCTACAAGCCAGAAGAGAGTGGGGGCCAATATTCAACGTTCTTAAAGAAAAGAATTTTCAACCGAGAATTTCATATCCAGCCAAACTAAGCTTCATCAGTGAAGGAGAAATAAAATCCTTTACAGATAAGCAAATGCTTAGAGATTTTGTCACCACCAGGCCTGCCTTACAAGAGACCCTGAAGGAAGCCCTAAACATGGAAAGGAACAACCGGTACCAGCCATTGCAAAAACATGCCAAAATGTAAAGACCATGGAGGCTAGGAAGAAACTGCATCAACTAACGAGCAAAAAAACCAGTTAATATCATAATGACAGGATCAAGTTCACACATAACAATATTAACCTTAAATGTCAATGGACTAAATGCTCCAATTAAAAGACACAGACTGGCAAACTGGATCAAGAGTCAAGACCCATCAGTCTGCTGTATTCAGGAGACCCATCTCACATGCAGAGACATACATAGGCTCAAAATAAAGGGATGGAGGAAGATCTACCAAGCAAATGGAGAACAAAAAAAAGCAGGGGTTGCAATCCTAGTCTCTGATAAACAGACTTTAAACCATCAAAGATCAAAAGAGACAAAGAAGGCCATTACATAATGGTAAAGGGATCAATTCAACAGGAAGAGCTAACTCTCCTAAATATATATGCACCCAATACAGGAGCACCCAGATTCATAAAGCAAGTCCTTAGAGACCTACAAAGAGACTTAGACTCCCATACAATAATAATGGGAGACTTCAACACTCCACTGTCAACATTAGACAGATCAACGAGACAGAAAGTTAACAAGGATATCCAGGAATTGAACTCATCTCTGCACCAAGCGGACCTAATAGACATCTATAGAACTCTCCACCCCAAATCAACAGAATATACATTCTTCTCAGCACCACATCACACTTATTCCAAAATTGACCACATAATTGGAAGTAAAGCACTCCTCAGCAAATGTACAAGAACAGAAATTATAACAAACTGTCTCTCAGACCACAGTGCAATCAAACTAGAACTCAGGACTAAGAAACTCAATCAAAACCGCTCAACTACATGGAAACTGAACAACCTGCTCCTGAATGACTACTGGGTACATAACGAAATGAAAGCAGAAAAAAAGATGTTCTTTGAAACCAATGAGAACAAAGATACAACATACCAGAATCTCTGGGACACATTTAAAGCAGTGTGTAGAGGGAATTTATAGCACTAAATGCCCACAAGAGAAAGCAGGAGAGATCTAAAATTGACACTCTAACATCACAATTAAAAGAACTAGAGAGGCAAGAGCAAACACATTCAAAAGCTAGCAGAAGGCAAGAAATAACTAAGATCAGAGCAGAACTGAAGGAGATAGAGACACAAAAAACCCTCCAAAAAATCAATGAATCCAGGAGTTGGTTTTTTGAAAAGATCAACAAAATTGACAGACCGCTAGCTAGACTAATAAAGAAGAAAAGAGAGAAGAATCAAATAGACGCAATAAAAAATGATAAGGGGATATCACCACCCACCCACAGAAATACAAACAACCATCAGAGAATACTATAAATGCCTCTACGCAAATCAACTAGAAAATCTAGAAGAAATGGATAATTTCCTGGACACTTACACTCTCCCAAGACTAAACCAGGAAGAAGTTGAATCCCTGAATAGACCAATAGCAGGCTCTGAAATTGAGGCAACAATTAATAGCCTACCCACCAAAAAAAGTCCAGGACCAGATGGATTCACAGCTGAATTCTACCAGAGGTACAAAGAGGAGCTGGTACCATTCCTTCTGAAACTATTCCAATCAATAGAAAAAGAGGGAATCCTCCCTAACTCTTTTATGAGGCCAACATCATCCTGATACCAAAGCCTGGCAGAGACACAACAAAAAAAGAGAATTTTAGACCAATATCCCTGATGAACATCGATGCAAAAATCCTCAATAAAATACTGGCAAACCGGATTCAGCAGCACATCAAAAGCTTATCCACCATGATCAAGTGGGCTTCATCCCGGGATGCAAGGCTGGTTCAACATTCGCAAATCAATAAACGTAATCCAGCATATAAACAGAACCAAAGACAAGAACCACATAATTATCTCAATAGATGCAGAAAAGGCTTTTGACAAAATTCAACAGCCCTTTATGCTAAAAACGCTCAATAAATTTGGTATTGATGGAACGTACCTCAAAATAATAAGAGCTATTTATGACAAACCCACAGCTAATATCATACTGAATGGGCAAAAACTGGAAAAATTCCCTTTGAAAACTGGCACAAGACAGGGATGCCCTCTCTCACCACTCCTATTCAACATAGTGTTGGAAGTTCTGGCTAGGGCAATCAGGCAAGAGAAAGAAATCAAGGGTATCCAGTTAGGAAAAGAAGAAGTCAAATTGTCCCTGTTTGCAGATGACATGATTGTATTTAGAAAACCCCATCGTCTCAGCCCAAAATCTCCTTAAGCTGATAAGCAACTTCAGCAAAGTCTCAGGATACAAAATTAATGTGCAAAAATCCCAAGCATTCTTATACACCAGTAACAGACAAGCAGAGAGCCAAATCAGGAATGAACTTCCATTCACAATTGCTTCAAAGAGAATAAAATACCTAGGAATCCAGCTTACAAGGGATGTAAAGGACCTCTTCAAGGAGAACTACAAACCACTGCTCAGTGAAATCAAAGAGGACACAAACAAATGGAAGAACATACCATGCTCATGGATAGGAAGAATCAATATCGTGAAAATGGCCATACTGCCCAAGGTGATTTATAGATTCAATGCCATCCCCATCAAGCTACCAATGACTTTCTTCACAGAATTGGAAAAAACTGCTTTAAAGTTATATGGAACCAAAAAAGAGCCCGCATTGCCAAGACAATCCTAAGTCAAAAGGACAAAGCTGGAGGCGTCACGCTACCTGACTTCAAACTATACTACAAGGCTACAGTAACCAAAACAGCATGGTACTGGTACCACAACAGAGATATAGACCAATGGAACAGAACAGAGTCCTCAGAAATAATACCACACATCTACAGCCATCTGATCTTTGACAAACCTGAGAGAAACAAGAAATGGGGAAAGGATTCCCTATTTAATAAATGGTGCTGGGAAAATTGGCTAGCCATAAGTAGAAAGCTGAAACTGGATCCTTTCCTTACCCCTTATACGAAAATTAATTCAAGATGGATTAGAGACTTAATGTTAGACCTAATACCATAAAAACCCTAGAAGAAAATCTAGGTAGTACCATTCAGGACATAGGCATGGGCAAGGACTTCATGTCTAAAACACCAAAAGCAACGGCAGCAAAAGCAAAAATTGACACATGGGATCTAATTAAACTAAAGAGCTTTTGCACAGCAAAAGAAACTACCATCAGAGTGAACAGGCAACCTACAGAATGGGAGAAAATTTTTGCAACCTACTCATCTGACAAAGGGCCAATATCCAGAATCTACAAAGAACTCCAACAAATATACAAGAAAAAAAACAAACAACCCCATCAAAAAGTGGGGAAAGCATATGAACAGACATTTCTCAAAGGAAGACATCCATACAGCCAACAGACACGTGAAAAAATGCTCATCATCACCCGCTATCAGAGAAATGCAAATCAAAACCACAATGAGATACCATCTCACACCAGTTAGAATGGCAATCATTAAGAAGTCAGGAAACAACAGGTGTTGGAGAGGATGTGGAGAAATAGGAACACTTTTACACTGTTGGTGGGATTGTAAACTAGTTCAACCATTATGGAAAACAGTATGGCGATTCCTCAAGGATCTAGAACTAGATGTACCATATGACCCAGCCATCCCACTACTGGGTATATACCCAAAGGATTATAAATTACTCTACTACAAAGACACATGCACACGTATGTTTCTTGCGGCACTATTCACAATAGCAAAGACTTGGAATCAACCCAAATGTCCATCTGTGACAGACTGGATTAAGAAAATGTGGCACATATACACCATGGAATACTATGCAGCCATAAAAAAGGATGAGTTTGCATCCTTTGTAGGGACATGGATGCAGCTGGAAACCATCATTCTTAGCAAACTATCACAAGAAGAGAAACCAAACACCGCATGTTCTCACTCATAGGTGGGAACTGAACAATGAGATCACTTGGACTCGGAGGAAGGGGAACATCACACACTGGGGCCTATCATGGGGGGGGGGAGGAGGGAGGGATTGCATTGGGGAGTTATACATGATATAAAAGTCATGCACATGTACCCTAGAACTTAAAGTATAATAATAAAAAAAAATATATATATATATGTGTGTGTGTGTGTGTGTGTGTATATATTATATATATAATATGTATAATATATAAATAATAATATGTATAATATATATATAAAAAATATATATAATATACATAGAGAGAGAGGGGGAGAGAGAGAGAGAATTTACAACTGTAAGAAATAACCTTACTAAAGTGGATGGGAGGAAATAATATTGACCTAATATTTTTGGAAATGAATAGTGTCTATAAAACTAAAGGCAGAAGAAACGATACAATAGGCACTGTACTGTGATTTATAAAGTTGTTTCTCAAGGAGGTAGCAAGTAAACAATTCTGGTACTGTTATACATGGGTGCTGGAATTGAACAATTAAGTAAACGGGTGGCAGATCATGGGAACCGGGTTTCTCACTGTTGGAATGGAAAGTTACAGTTAAGCAAGGGAGGAGGTTAGAATGACTTATGTGGCAATAGATTAGAGCTGGAGACATCAATATGAGCTTAGGTTTAGCTTATATAGATACAGAGGGTTACATGTAGAAATATTTATAAATATGTGCAAGCTGAAGACCCAGGAAAGCCAGTTCAAGTCCGAAGGCTTGAGAACAGGAGCTCTGATGTCCAAGGACAAAAGAAGATGGATGTCCCAGCTTAAAGACAGAGGGAAAATTTACCCTTCCTCTGCCTTTTTGTCCTATGCAAGCCCTCAATGGATTGGATGATGCCCATCCACACTGGTAAGGGTGGATCTTCTTCACTTAGCCTATTGACTCAAATGCTAATCTCTTCCAAAAACACCCTCACAGACACATCCAGAAATGTTTTATTAGCTATCGTGGCATCACTTGACCAAATCAGGTTGACACATAAAATCACATCACAGTTTCTAATATCATTCTCCAATATTAGGAACCAGGGTTCCTTGGGAAAATGGCTAATTGTAAGACTGAGGCAGGAAATATACAAGATGAGCCTGGATCATCTTAAAGTGCCAGAATCTCAATACTCAAAACAAACAAGCTCACAATGATGGGGGTGTGTCAAAGGGACACAGGAGCCAACTGAAAGAGCTCCAGATATTCAAAGCAGAAGCAATTTGAGCCACAAGAAATAAAGTAGCATTGGATTATAACCCAAAATATAAAATAAACACTCATGAATCCATACTATCAGTAAATGACTGAATAAATAAATAAATGAGTAAAAGGAGACAAATCTCCCATGCAGAAGTAGTCCAAAGAATTAATGTAGACTCTCCACCTTCAAGGAGGTGGAGCATAACATCCCACCCCTTAAGTGTAGGTTGCATATGATGTTCTTACAAACAGTACAGTATAAAATGAAGGGGGACAGTGGTGAGGAAGTGTAACTTTACAGGAGAGAAAACTGACAACAAACAATATCTCAGCCAGCTGACAAGGTCAAGTTGAGCTCAGCCAGCTAATCAAGGATAAGTTATGTTGATAGTATGTATACCCTTATATAAAATGATGAAAATGACACATTACCTCTGTGGACTTCCTTCCCAATCTACTCAAAAAAAAAAAATCAGAGAAATCTCAAAGAGAGATATTCTACAAAACACTTGGACAGTATTCCTGTACTCCTCAAAATTGTCAAGGTCATCAAAAACAAGACAAATCTGAGAAACTGTCTCAGCAAAGAGGAGACAAAGGAGACATGATGATTAAATGTTATGTGACATTTTGGATGGGGGCCTGGGACAGAATAACAACATTTGGTAAAAACTAAGAAAATCTGAATAAGATATGGCCTTTATTTAATAATAATATATCAATATTGATTCACAACACCATGATCGAGTGAATTTTATTCCAGGGTTGCAAGGATGGTTCAACATATGCACATCAATAAGTGTGATTTACCACATAAACAAAATTAAAAACTGAAACCATATGATCATCTCAATAGATGTAAAAAAAGCAATTGATAAAATTCAGCATCCCTTTGTAATAAAAACTCTCAACAAACTAGGTTTTGAAGGAGCATACCTGAAAATAATAAATCCATGCATGACAAAATCACAGTCAACATCATACTGAATGGGGAAAAGCTGAAAGCATCATGCTTAAGAACTGGAACAAGACAAGGATGCCCACTTTCATCACTTTTTTTCAACATAGTACTGGAAGTCCTAGCTAGAGCAATCAGACAGGAGAAAGAAACAAAAGGCATTCAAATTGGAAAAGGGGACGTCAAATCATCTCTGCTGATAATATAATCTTATACCTAGGAAACCCTAAAATCTCTATCAAAAGACTCCTAGTTTTGAGAAATGAATACAGTAAAGTTTCAGGGTACAAAATCAACGTGCAAAAGTCAGTAGCAATTCTCCTTTTTTTTTTTGAGACAGAGTTTCACTCTTGTTGCCCAGGCTGGAGTGCAATGGCACGATCTTGGCTCACTGCAACCTCCACCTCCCAGGTTCAAGTGATTCTCCTGCTTTAGCCTCCCGAGTAGCTGGGATTACAGGCATGCGCCACCATGCCCAGCTAATTTTGTATTTTTAGTAGAGACGGGGTTTCTCCATGTTGGTTAGGCTGCTCTCAAACTCCCAACCTCAGGTGGTCCACCTGCCTTGGCCTCCCAAAGGCTGGGATTACAGGCGTGAGTAACCATGCCCGGCAAAAATCAGTAGCATTTCTATACGCCAACAACAGTCAAGTTGAGGACAAAATCAAGAGGCAAATCTCATTTAGAATAGCTACAAAAAAAAAATTAGATGCCTAAGAATATTTTTAACCAAGATAAAAGATCTCTGCAAGGAAAACTACAAACCACTGATGAAAGAAATTGCAGATGACAGAAACAAATGGAAAAACATCCTATGCTTATGGATTGGAGGAAAAAAATATTGTTAAAATGACCATTCTTCCCAAAGTAAGCTATAGATTCAATGCAATTCCTATGAAAATACCAAAATCATATTTTACAGAGTTAGAAAAACTATCCTAAAATTTATATGGAACCAAAAAAGAGCCTGACTAGCCAAAGCCATCCAAAGCAAAAAGGACAAAATTAGAGGCATTTGTACTTTAAATTGTACAACATGGCTATAGTAACCAAAATAACCTGGTGCTGGTATAAAAATAGACACAATCGATCAATGGAACAGAAAAGTGATGCAGAAAGAAAGCCACATACCTACTGATCTTCAACAAAGTTGACAGAAATATACACTGAGGAAAGGACACCCTATTCAATAAATGGTGCTGGGAAAATTGAATTGCCATATGCAGAACAACGAAATGAGATGCCTTTCTCTCACCATACACAAAAATTAACTCAAGATGTATTGAAACTGAAACTATAAAAATACTGGAAGAAAATCTAGGAAAAATTCTTCTGAACACTGGCCTATGCAAAGAATTCATTACTAAGACCTCAAAAGCAAATGCAGTAAAAACAAAAAAAAGACAAAGTGACTTAAACTAAAAATCTTCTGCACAGCAAAATAAATAAATAAAAATAATCAATAGTATGAACAGATAATCTGCAGAATGCAGAAAAATATTTGCAAACTCTGCACTTGTTAAAGGACTAATATCCAGAATCTACAAGGAACTCAAACAACTCACCAACAACAACAAAAGCAACAACAAACAGCCCCACTAAAAAGTGGGCAAATGACATGAACAGACATTTTTCAAAAGAATACATACAAATGTGCAACAAGCATATGAAAAAAATCTCAGCGTCATTAATCATCAGAGAAACGCAAATTACCACCACAATGAGATACCATCCCACATCAGTAAGAACGACTATTATTGAAAAGTCAAAAAGTAACAGATGTTGGTGGGGATGCAGAGAAAAGGCAATGCTTACACACCATTGGTGGCAATGTAAAGTAGTACAACCTCTATGGAAAACAGTACGGAGATTTCTCAAAGAAATAAAAATTGAACTACCATTAAATCCAGCAATCCCACTACTCAGTATCTACCTGAAGGAAAAGAAATCAGTTTATTAAAGAGATACGTGCACTAGTATGTTTATTTCACCCTTATTCACGATAGCAAAGATATGGAATCAACTTTTTTTTTTTTTTTTTTTTTTTTTTTTTTTTTGAGGCGGAGTCTCGCTCGCCCGGACTGGAGTGCAGTGGCCAGATCTCAGCTCACTGCAAGCTCCGCCTCCTGGGTTTCCGCCATTCTCCTGCCTCAGCCTCCCAGTAGCTGGGATACAGGCGCCCGCCACCTCGCCCGGCTAGTTTGTATTTAGTAGAGACGGGTTTCACGTATTAGCCAGGATGGTCTCGATCTCCGACCTCGTGATCCGCCCGTCTCGGTCCCAAAGTGCTGGGATTACAGGCTTGACCACCGCGCCCGGCTGGAATCAACTTAAGTGTACATCAACAGATGACTGGATAAAGAAAATATGATATATATATGTGTGTGTGTGTATACATATAATGAAATATATATAATTTCATTGTGTGTATATATATACACACATATAATGAAATATATATAATATACATATATACATATGTACAATGAAATTATATACATTTCATTATATGTATACACACACACATATATACATACACCCACACACACACACACAATGAAATACTACTCAGCCATAAAAACAACAATGAAATCATGTCTTTTGCAACAACATGAATGGATAGAACTGGAGGCCATTATCTTAAGTAAAGAAATAAAAACAATCAACAAGCTGAACAGATAATCTGCAGAATGGAGAAGATATTTGCAAACTTTGCATCTGTCAAAGGACTAATATCCAGAATCTACAAGTATAATAATCCCATTAAAAAGTGGGATTGAACAGATATTTTTCAAAAGAACAAATACAAATGTCTTCTTTGCTTCTTTACTTGTAATTTTTGCTTAAATAA
>NW_022681158.1:0-28981 GCF_009764315.1 Trachypithecus francoisi | reverse complement strand
TTTTTTTTATACTTTAACGTTCTAACTGGTACATGTGCATATCGTGCAGGTTTGTTACATATGTATACTTGTGCATGTTGTGGTCTGCACCCTCAACTCCTCAGCCCCCATCAATTCGTCATTTAGTCAGGTATAACTCCCAATGCAATCCCTCCCCCCTCCCCCCCATGATAGGCTCCGATGTGTGTTGTCCCCTTCCGAGTCCAAGTGATCTCATTGTTCAGTTCCCACCTATGAGTGAGAACATGCGGTGTTTGGTTTTCTGTTCTTGTGATAGTTTGCTAAGACTGATGGTTTCCAGCTGCATGCATGTCCCTACAAAGGACGCAAACTCATCCTTTTTTATGGCTGCATAATATTCCATGATGTATATGTGCCACATTTTCTTAATCCAGTCTGTCACAGATGGACATGTGGGTTGATTCCAAGTCTTTGCTATTGTGAATAGTGCCGCAATAAACATACGTGTGCATGTGTCTTTATAGCAGCATGATTTATAATCCTTTGGGTATATACCCAGTAGTGGGATGGCTGGGTCATATGGTACATCTAGTTCTGGATCCTTGAGGAATCGCCATACTGTTTTCCATAATGGTTGAACTAGTTTACAATCCCACCAACAGTGTAAAAGTGTTCCTATTTCTCCACATCCTCCATCTGAGAAGAGAGTTTTATAGTCATCACTAACATTCTTGCAGGGAGGGGGGAGGGGGGAGGCGGGAGTGATTGCATTGGGAGTTATACCTGATGTAAATGATGAGTTGATGAGTGCTGACGAGTTGATGGGTGCAGCACACCAACATGGCACAAGTATACATATGTAACAAACCTGCACGTTATGCACATGTACCCTAGAACTTAAAGTATAATAATAATAAAAAATAAAAATAAAATAAAAAGCTGAAAATAATAAAAATCAATTACTTTGTATGAAACTATCAGAGAAACAACAGGATAGAAAAAACTACCCCTTTAAAATTTGAAGACAGATATATCCCAAGCAACACAGCCCAAATATGCTTACCTGAAATGAAAGAAGCCCCTGAAACTCTAGTTAAATTGTAACTTTAATGAATTCTTGGAGGCTGAGTATAGACTAGCATGAATGAAAAACTCTGGGAGGTTGTTGTCTCAGGGGAGCCCAACATTTTCTTAGGATTTGTCTCCAGGTTTTCACAGTGAAGATCTGACAAAGATCATGGTTTTTGCAGTGGGAAAAGGCGAATCATTTGAAATACAATCAAAGCCTTCTCCGTATTTGGGTTTACCCCCCAGGGGAAAAACTTCCCCAGAGCCTTCTTCTACCCTGGGGAAGAGCATCTCTCTGAATCCTCTAGCCTTTGACTCTTCTGTAAGGAAGAAAAAAACATAGTCAACAGGGGTCAGGCATTCAAGGAAGTAGACTGGGAATGCTGCAGCAGGAAAGTAAAAGGTAGGGTTAAAAAATAAAATTAATAGAAAAGCTATATCATTGGAGAACCAGTCTTGAAAGCCACTGAGACAAGTCTGCTAAACGACAGGTTTAATAGAAAGCAAATCATAGAAGACTCCCCTACCCCAAACCTTACCTTAAGCCAATAGTCTCCAATACAGTAAGAGTGCATTACAACAGCAAGAGCTGCAAAATACAGACTGTATCTGAGAAGAAATACTCCAGGAAGAAGACCACATCTGATCTTTGACAAATCTGACAAAAACAAGAAATGGAGAAAGGATTCCCCATTTAATAAATGGTGCTGGGAAAACTGGCTAGCCATATGTAGAAAGCTGAAACTGGATCCTTTCCTTACACCTTATACAAAAATTAATTCGAGATGGATTAAACACTTAAACATAAGACCTAATACCATAAAACCCCTAGAAGAAAACCTAGGCAATACCATTCAGGACATAGGCATGGGCAAGGACTTCATGTCTAAAACACCAAAAGCAATGACAACAAAAGCCAAAATTGACAAATGGGATTCAATTAAACTAAAGAATTTCTGCACAGCAAAAGAAACTACCATCAGACTGAACAGGCAACCTACAGAATGGGAGAAAATATTTGCTATTTACTTATCTGACAAAGGGCTAATATCCAGAATCTACAAAGAACTCAAACAAATTTACAAGAAAAAAGGAAACAACCCCATCAAAAAGTGGGCAAAGGATATGAACAGACACTTGTCAAAGGAAGACATTTATGCAGCCAACACACACATGAAAAAATGTTCATCACTGGCCATCAGAGAAATGCAAATCAAAACCACAATGAGATACCATCTCACACCAGTTAGAATGGCAATCATTAAAAAATCAGGAAACAACAGGTGCTAGAGAGGCTGTGGAGAAACAGGAACACTTACACACTGCTGATGGGACTGTAAACTAGTTCAACCACTGTGGAAAACAGTGTGGCGATTCCTCAAGGATCTAGAACTAGAAATACCATTTGACCCAGCCATCCCATTACTGGGTATATACGCAAAGGGTTATAAATCATTCTGCTATAAAGACACATGCACACGTATGTTTATTGTGGCACTATTCACAATAGCAAAGACTTGGAACCAACCCAAATGTCCATCAACTATAGACTGGATTAAGAAAATGTGGCATATATATACCATGGAATACTATGCAGCCACAAAAAAGGATGAGTTCATGTCCTTTGTGGGGACATGGATGAAGCTGGAAACCATTCTAAGCAAATTATCGCAAGAACAAAAAAAAAAACAAATACCGCATGCTCTCATTCAAAAGTGGGAATTGAACAATGAGAACACTTGGACACAGAAAGGGGAACATCACACACCGGGGCCTGTCGTTGGGTAGGGGGAGGAGGGAGGGATAGCATTAGGAGATATACCTAATGTAAATGATGAGTTAATGGGTGCAGCACACCAACATGGCACATGTATACATATGTAACAAACCTGCAGGTTGTGCACATGTACCCTAGAACTTAAAAGTATAATAAAAAATATATGAATAAAAAATTTAAAAAAACAGATTGACAGGAATTTCAAAAACTGAAATGCTAAAAAAAAGGAAAAAGAAGAGTGAACAAGGAGAACAGAATGTCCAAGAACTATGGAACAATTTTAATAGGTGTAGCATATATATAATTGTAATATCAGAAGAAGAAGAAACAAAAAATAGAGTAGAAAAAAATATTTGAAGTAATAATAGCAATGTTGATTGTTACTGGATAGAAGCCTAGAACAGAAAAAACATTATAAAAATCTGAATAAAGTGTAGTCTTTAGCTAATAATATTAATATTGTATTTATATGGGCTCATTTATTGTGACAAATGTACCATAGAACATAAGATGTTAATCGTTGGGGAAACTGGGTCTGGGAAATATGGGAACAGTTCGTATTATTATTGCAGTTTTTCTATAAATCTAAAATTATTCTGAAGTATTTTTAAGAAAAAAATTAAGAAACATATCAACCAATTAATATGCCAGGGGTTTAATTGATATTACTTTTTTATATGCATACAATATTATAGATTTATTATTTGTTGAAAGGATAATACTTTGGATATATTGAATTAAATATATTGTTAATGTTTTACTTGTCTCCTCTTCCTTTTTTTTCAATTTTTTTATTATTATGCTTTAAGTTCTAGGGTACATGTGCACAACGTGCAGGTTTGTTACATATGTATACATGTGCCATGTTGGTGTGCTGTACCCTTTAACTCATCATTTACATTAGCTATATCTCCTAATGCTATCCCTCCCCCCCGTCCCCTCCCCACAATAGGCCCTGGTGTGTGATGTTCCCCTTCCTGTGTCCAAGTGATCTTGTTGTTCAATTCCCACCTATAAGTGAGAATATGTAGTGTTTGGTTTTCTGTTCTTGTGATAGTTTGCTGAGAATGATGGTTTCCAGCTGCATCTATGTCCCTACAGAGGACATGAACTCATCCTTTTTTATGGCTGCATAGTATTCCATGGTGTATATGTGCCACATTTTCTTAATCCAGTCTGTCACTGATGGACATTTGGGTTGATTCCAAGTCTTTGCTATTGTGAATAGTGCTGCAATAAACATACACGTGCATGTGTCTTTGTAGTAGAATGATTTGTAATCCTTTGGGTATATACCCAGTAATGGGATAATAAAGTATAATAAAATGCTTTATTAAAAATAAATATTTTTAATAAAAAATAAATTAAATAATAAAGGCTGGGTCAAATGGTATTTTATTTATTTTATTAATATTTTTAAATTAAATTAAAAATAAAGGCTGGGTCAAATGGTATTTCTAGTTCTAGATCCTTGAGGAATCGCCACACTGTTTTCCACAATGGTTGAACTAATTTACAGTCCCACCAGCAGTGTAAAAGTGTTCCTGTTTCTCCACAGCCTCTCCAGCACCTGTTGTTTCCTGATTTTTTAATGATTGCCATTCTAACTGGTGTGAAATGGTATCTCATTGTGGTTTTGATTTGCATTTCTCTGATGGCGAGTGATGATGAGCATTTTTTCATGTGTCTGTTGGCTGTATGAATGTCGTCTTTTGAGAAGTGTCTGTTCATATCCTTTGCCCACTTTTTGATGGGGTTGTTTCCTTTTTTCTTGTAAATTTGTTTGAGTTCTTTGTAGCTTCTGGATATTAGCCCTTTGTCAGATGAGTAGATTGCAGAAATTTTCTCCCATTCTGTAGGTTGCCTGTTCAGTCTGATGATAGTTTCTTTTGCTGTGCAGAAGCTCTTTAGTTTAATTAGATCTCATTTGTCAATTTTGGCTTTTGTTGTCATTGCTTTTGGTATTTTAGACATGAAGTCCTTGCCCATGCCTATGTCCTGAATGGTATTGCCTAGGTTTTCTTCTAGGATTTTTATGGTTTTAGGTCTAACATTTATGTCTCTAATTTATATTGAATTAATTTTCGTATAAGGAGCAAAGAAAGGATCCAGTTTCTGCTTTCTACTTATGGCTAGCCAATTTTCCCAGCACCATTTGTTAAATAGGAAATCCTTTCCCCATTTCTTGTTTCTCTCAGGTTTGTCAAAGATCAGATGGCTGTAGATGTGTGGTATTATTTCTGAGGGCTCTGTTCTGTTCCATTGGTCTATATCTCTGTTTTGGTACCAGTACCATGCTGTTTTGCTTACTGTAGCCTTGTAGTATAGTTTGGAGTCAGGTAGCGTGATGCCTCCAGCTTTGTTCTTTTGGTTTAGGATTGTCTTGGTGATGCAGGGTCTTTTCTGGTTCTATATGAACTTTAAAGCAGTTTTTTCCAGTTCTGTGAAGAAAGTCATTGGTAGCATAATGGGGATGGCATTGAATCTATAAATTTCCTTGGGCAGTATGGCCATTTTCACAATACTGATTCTTCCTATCCATGAGCATGGTATGTTCTTCCATTTGTTTGTGTCCTCTTTTATTTCATTGAGCAGTGGTTTGCAGTTCTCCTTGAAGGGGTCCTTTACATCCCTTGTAAGTTGGATTCCTAGGTATTTTATTCTCTTTGTAACTATTGTGAATGGGAGTTCATTTATGATTTGGCTCTCTGTTTGTTACTGGTGTATAAGAATGCTTGTGATTTTTGCACATTGATTTTGTATCCTGAGACTTTAATTGTATCCTGAGACTTTAGTTCTTTTAATTGTGATGTTAGGGTGTCAATTTTAGATCTTTCCTGCTTTCTCTTGTGGGCATTTTGTGCTATAAATTTACCTCTACACACTGCTTTAAATGTGTCCCACAGATTCTGGTATGTTGTATCTTTGTTCTCATTAGTTTCAAAGAACATCTTGATTTCTGCCTTCATTTCGTTATGTACCCAGTAGTCATTCAGGAGCAGGTTGTTCAGTTTCCATGTAGTTGAGTGGTTTTGATTGAGTTTCTTAGTCCTGAGTTCTAGTTTGATTGCACTGTGGTCTGAGAGACAGTTTGTTATAATTTCTGTTCTTTTACATTTGCTGAGGAGTGCTTTACTTCCAACTATGTGGTCAATTTTGGAATAAGTGCGATGTGGTGCTGAGAAGAATGTATATTCTGTTGATTTGGGGTGGAGAGTTCTATAGATGTCTATTAGGTCCGCTTAGTGCAGAGTTGAGTTCAATTTCTGGATATCCTTGTTAACTTTCTGTCTCGTTGATCTGTCTAATGTTGACAGTGGGGTGCTAAAGTCTCCCGTTATTATTGTATGGGAGTCTAAGTCTCTTTGTAAGTCTCTAAGGACTTACTTATGAATCTTGGTGCTCCTGTATTGGGTGCATATATATTAAGGATAGTTAGCTCTTCTGATGAATTGATCCTTTTACCATTATGTAATGGCATTCTTTGTCTCTTTTGACCTTTGATGGTTTAAAGTCTGTTTTATCAGAGACTAGGATTGCAACCCCTGCTTTTTTTTTTGGTTTTCCATTTGCTTGGTAGATCTTCCTCCATCCCTTTATTTTGAGCCTATATGTGTCTCTGCATGTGAGATGGGTCTCCTGAATACAGCAAACTGATGGGTCTTGACTCTTTATCCAATTTGCCAGTCTGTGTCTTTTAATTGGACCATTTATTCCATTTACATTTAAGGTTAATATTGTTATGTGTAAACTTGATCCTGTCATTATGATGTTAGCTGGTTATTTTGCTCGCTAGTTGATGCAGTTTCTTCCTAGCATTGGTGGACTTTACATTTTGGCATGTTTTTGCAATAGTTGGTACTGGTTGTTCCTTTCCATCCTTAGTGCTTCCTTCAGGATCTCTTGTAGGGCAGGCCTGGTGGTGACAAAACCTCTAAGCATTTGCTTGTCTGTAAAGGATTTTATTTCTCCTTCACTTATGAAACTTAGTTTGGCTGGATATGAAATTCTGGGTTGAAAATTCTTTAAGAATGTTGAATATTGGCTCCCACTCTCTTCTGGCTTGGAGAGTTTCTGCCAAGAGATCTGCTGTTAGTCTGATGGGCTTCCCTTTGTGGGTAACCCGACCTTTCTCTGTGGCTACCCTTGACATTTTTTCCTTCATTTCAACTTTGGTGAATCTGACAATTATGTGTCTTGGAGTTGCTCTTCTCAAGGAGTATCTTTGTGGCATTCTCTGTATTTCCCGAATTTGAATGTTGGCCTGCCTTACTAGATTGGGGAAGTTCTCTGGATGATATTCTGCAGAGTGTTTTCCAACTTGGTTCCATTTTCCCTGTCACTTTCAGGCACAGCAATCAGATGTAGATTTGGTCTTTTCACATAATCCCGTGTTTCTTGGAGGCTTTGTTCATTTCTTTTTACTCTTTTTTCTCTACATTTCTCTTCTCACTTCATTTCATTCATTTGATCTTCAATCACTGATAATCTTTCTTCCAGTTGATCAAGTTGGTTACTGAAGCTTGTGCATTTGTCATGTAGTTCTCATGTCATGGTTTTCATCTCTGTCAGTTCTTTTAAGGTCTTCTCTGCATTGATTATTCTAGTTATCCATTCATCCATCCTTTTTTCAAGACTTTTAGTTTCTTTGCGCTGGTTACGAAGTTCCTCCTTTAGCTCTGAGAAGTTTGATTGACTGAAGCGTTCTTCTCTCAACTTGTCTAAGTCATTTGCTGTCCAGCTTTGATCTGTTGCTGGTGATGAGCTGCCTTCCTTTGGAGGGAGAGATGCGCTCTGATTTTTTGAATTTCCAGCTTTTCTGCACTGCTTTTTCCCCATCTTTGTGGTTTTATCTGCCTTTGGTCTTTGATGATGGTGATGTACTGATGGGGTTTTGGTGTGGGTGTCCTTTCTGTTTGTTAGTTTTCCATCTAACAGTCAGGACTCTCAGCTGTAGGTCTGTTGGCATTTGCTTGAGGTCCACTCCAGACCCTGTTTGCTGGGTATCAGCAGCAGAGGCTGCAGAAGATAGAATATTGCTGAACAGCGAATGTTGCTGTCTGATTCTTGCTCTGGAAGCTTTGTCTCAGGGTGTACCCAGCCATGTGAGGTGTGATGTGTCAGTCTGCACCTAGTGGGGGATGTCTCCCAGTTAGGCTACTCAGGGGTCAGGGACCCACTTGAGCAGGCAGTCTGTCCATTCTCAGATCTCAACCTCCATGCTGAGAACCACTGCTCTCTTCAAAGCTGTCAGACAGAGACTTTTACATCTGCAGAGGTTTCTGCTGCTTTTTGTTTAGCTATGCCCTGTCCCCAGAGGTGGAGTCTACAGAGGCAGGCAGGCCTCCTTGAGCTGAGGTGGGCTCCACCCAATTCGAGCTTCCTGGTGGCTTTGTTTATATACTTAAACCTCAGCAATGGTGGGCGTCCCTCCCCCAGCCTCGCTGCTGCCTTGCAGCTAGATCTCTGACTGCTGTGCTAGCAATGAGGGAGGCTTCATGGGCATGGGACCCTCTGGGCCAGGTGTGGGATATAATCTCCAGGTGTGCCGTTTGCTAAGACCCTTGGTAAAGTGCAGTATTAGGGTGGGAGTTACCCGATTTTCCAGGTGTTGTGTGTCTCAATTTCCCTTGGCTAGGAAAAGGAATTCCCTTCCCCCTTGTGCTTCCCAGGTGAGGTGATGCCTCCCCCTGCTTCAGCTCTCACTTGTCAGGCTGCACCCGCAGACCAGTATCAACTGTGTGACACACCCCAGTGAGATGAACCCGGTACCTCAGTTGAAAATGCAGAAATCACCCGTCTTCTGTGTTGCTCATGCTGGGAGCTGTAGGCTGCAGCTGTTCCTATTCAGCCATCTTGGGTGCCACCTCCTCCGATGTTACATTTTTAAACAGAAGACATTTGCAAGTTAATTGAAAATTTGAACAGATTGGCTATTTGATATTAAATTCTTCTTGTTAATTTTTTGAAAAAGATAATATTTTGTTAGATTATTTTAAAATGAATTCTTTTATCATAGAAATGCAAACTGAGGAGTTATTGGTGAAATAGTTTAATATCAGAGACTTGCTGCAGATGAAGAGTGGAGGAGGAGAAGTGGCTAAAGGCATGACCGAAGCAGGGTTGGCAAGAGTTGACTCAGCAATGGGTGCACAAGGCTCACAGTACGCTTCTGTCTACTTTGTATACAATAGACATTTGCTAAACAGACATATTTAAGAAGTCTCACATATGGATTAAGAACAAACAAAAGACAGACTGAACTTTTCTGAGTTAATAAAGAGCAATTTGGCAGAAACTTCAAATTTTTACAAACATGGATTTTTTGAGATAAAATTGCATTATCTTTAGGGGAAAAAAGCCATTTTATTAACAAGGGCCTGGGGTGCTGATCTTGTCACCATACCTTACATTCTTATCTGCTTAAGGCACAGATGCTGAGATAAAGAATAGCAATGTAATATGTACAGATAAAAAGAAGATGGCCTGAACTAATACCAAATTAAACTAATACATGACAAGCAGCAGCCAGATGCACATGCTAGAATACCAAGTGAGAGACACGGAGGGCCTGCATCTGGACTGAGGCCAATCATGGAATGTTAAGCACAGGATTTTCTGCCTTTCCAAAGCATTGTAAATAATTACTAAGAGGGATGCTTTTTAGAGAATAAAAATTATAAGTATAGGTAAGATTGAAGCATAAATGGGTGCTAAAAGTAAATCCCATTTTCCCCCTGAACCAGTAGAGTCACTCTTTCAGGAGATATCATCCTTATTAAGCTATTTGTGAAACTAGGATGAATATACCACACACATACTTACACAAATACATGCAAGTTATTTTAAATTAAAAATTGAAAAGTTGGTGACATACCAAATGCACAAATCAAGCTTAGCATAAAGAAATGAAAATTTGGAGGAAAACAGAACCTCTGTGAAACAATGAAGAAGGCTCTCAGGTGTAACTGATGTATAATCTGTATAATAAGAAGAGGTTTAAAACTATTCTGGTTTCAGGCTTTTTACGCATCTTAATATCTACCACTTGAAGTCACTTCAAATTAGGCATCCCCGCAGTTAAGTTCACATTTTCCTTGCTTCAAGGAAAGAAAAAAATGTAAGACCGAAAAAAAAAACCCAAAAAAACATTAAAATGCCACATTTCAATCAGTGCTGAAGTATGGAAACACAGGATAAGATGAGAGAAACTTAAGGAAATATGGAAAAACTGAAATTGTGTGGCTCTATAAATGTTATCTCACTTCTATATTCTTCAGCTGTGTGGAGATTAGTAATGGTTACAGATGTGTAAAATTGTAAACTGTATTGAACAAAGGGGACACGCCTCTGTATGCTGGTGACATGGACTCTAGAGAGAAAGAGTCACTAGCTGACTCGGAGTTAAAGTTTTGGAAAGGAGGCAAAAAGAAGACATTTGGAAGGAAAGTTTCTAATTTAAAATCATATGTCACATATGTTATATTTTGTTCTGCATCAAAGTATGTCCACACAGATTCCTATGCTTTGTGCTATTATTTATGAGTATGAAAGAATTGAAACACAAGTTCTGATAACCAAAATTGTTTCCAGTGTCAGTTTTTTGCCTTAAAAGTAATGTATAAATATGTGGCCCAAAATACAGCAATGGGCAGAGGTTGATTTGAGCTGTGGAGCTTAAGGGAATAGAGAAATAATCTGAAATGTCTGGGATACAATCACAAAAATTATTGTGATGTAAATCATGGAGATTTAGATTATCAGAAAGACACAGGGAAGGAAGTCTATTGTGAATGCCTGAAAGATAAAGAGAATATGGAGAAAAGGGCTGAAATTATTTCTTTAATGTTGATTTTGTTGCCAAGAGTTTCAGTTATTACACAAATAAAATGCAATAGATGTAATGAATTTAGTAATTGCTAAATTTTTTGTACATTGCCTCAAGTCATCTTACTGAAGATTTAATTCAAATTGGCTTGAAAATGAACAGCATCACCTCATAGAAACTGTCAGCTTGGCTGACAGAAGATAAACTAAGAATGCTTATCAAATCAAGGTACATGCAGTGACTAAAGCTGCTAGAGATGCAAAAACCAAAATGTGGCTTATTTTCCTTGTAAGTGTATTATCTTCTTACTGTATGATATTCACTGGGGTGATAGTTCTACTTCCTTTAATAAGAATGACTTGGAAGAGAAAGTAATATGCACACTAGCTGTAAGTAGATCCAGTGGCAATCTCCTGTTGTGGCTGATAATGAAGTTCATAAAAAGTAAGCAAAGAGCACATGAATTTGCAGACAAGAGTAGAAAAGAAAACACCTTCAAAACGGCATGTAGATTTTATCAGGATAAATACTGATCCTCATGTGAGATGTGCCAAGAAATGTTAGGAGTGGAATTGACATAGGCTGTCCTCTGGGCATATGCAGGAAAATCAAATGTATTTCTCAATTCAAAATTAGCTGCATGCAAGTGTATTTGAATTGACTTAGGAACTTAAAAATCATGGCCGCACCAGGATTTAAACGCAAGGAGAAGTCTGTTAATATTGAATGCACAGAGGAAAGAAGAAATTTGTCAAGGAGGAGGGGGGAGGGAGTGACATCAGTGCAGTTGATTGCAAAGCCTTTCCTGATTGAAGTAGCATCATGTTGCGTGAACATTCATGCTCTCTAACTCTAAATCCTTTTCCCTTCTTGTAACCAAGCTGCCAACAGAAAGGAAAGCTTCTTTTTGTTCAAGGCAGGCTGCTGTGAGAGTATTAAAAGAATATTGCAAAGGAGCCGAATAAGAAATAAATTCCTGATGACGATTTGGGAAGGCTTAATAAGGGCAAGAAATAAATTATGGTCCACAGTTAAATCTCCCTAAAAAGGGCTTTCGACACCACTTTATGTATCTTTTCAATACTGTAAAAGTAAATGAGAGAATACAAAAGGCTCTACATATAGTAGTTCTCACTCTGTTAGGTCATCAATAATTTTTTAATCTAACTCCTATTTTTTCCATCTGGCCTTAAGGTAGGCCAGGTCATGCCTGTTGCCTGGGGCAACCTTTGCTATTACCTGGGTCACCTGGCGCCTGTTTACCTGTGCAATCTACTCTGCTTTATTGCCCCAGAATTGTGGAAAGGTAGGATTGCTCTTAACACTGATTCCTGTTATTCATCCACCTAGGAGCTTTCATACAGTGACTGTTCAATTATTTACCACCTTGCCAAAAACTGCAAACTCTGTAAAATGATAACACTAACATCACTTATTTTCATAGCATTGGGGCAAAATTCCTCTACAATGTTGTTTTACATGCTCTATGTGCACCATGAACGTTTCCATGAAATACACATTAACATATAAAAGTTGGCCTCCAAATATCAAAAGTGGGAGGGAAACAAACAGCAGCAAACCCCACATTACGGTCAGACATAGCCAACAGCTGCAGTGGGGACTTCTCAGGTGGGTGGCACCCTCTCCCGTCTGCTCACCGCTGATGAGAGCAATGAAAGCTGCTGGGGGTCTCAGGACCCCTGCCTGCCTCACCTTAGCTCTGCCAAGAGTTTGTGTCCAGCAGGAAGGTTGTGCTCCCAGCCCCATGTCCACCCTCGTGGGGAGCCATGCTCAGTGTCTGAGGATGAGGACCCAGAGTCCACATGCTTGGGGTCCTGTCCAGCCTCTGCACATGGCTGCCATCCAGGCCCCCAACCACTGGCACCCCCAGTCCAGTCACTCCCAGTCAAGTCCCCACATTATGGTGTGACCATGTCACACAGCTCAGAGGCCCCCCAGGACACATTCACCCACAGGCTCCTTCCTCAAAGCCTCAAGTCCTCATGTAAGGTGGAACTATGAGGGGACAACAATGGCTTTGAACTGTTGTCCTGCCTCTGAACTGGGCAAGTTCCCTGTACTCCACGTATGTCACCTCATCAAATGGCAGCCCCACTGTGGAGGTAGGCACAGAAAGGTTAAGCAACTTGCCCAAAGTTACATAGTCAGGAAGTGAGGCAGTTGGGATTTGAAACTGAGCCTTCTTGTTCTGGAAACCTAAGGTCCCTGAGAACTCTGTTATGGCATAGGTGTGGCACCTCCTGGGCCCTCAGCTCTCACTCCATCAGGCTCTGCTGGCCTCTCAACCACCCCTAAGATTGGATGCTCGCACTGACTCCAAGAACTGAACCCACCCTTTGTCAATGCCCCCTCCAGTCTGGGTCCAGTTTTCTCAGCCCAGGGCTCAGGACTTTGGAAACTCCATCTGGCTATTCAGGAGGCTCCAGAAACTGAAACCATCCAGGTCCAGAGTACCCATCATAGCCCGAAACCTGCTTGTTCTTGTGATCTTGCTCAGTTTGATTCAGGGGAATCTGTCTAACCCAAGGGAGGCCCCCATGCCCACCAGCCCTGAGAGGTCCTCCCCTGTTTCCCACCTCCACCTTGAGCCACTCTTCCCCATTTCCACTATCCTCTTGTCCTCAAGGTTGCAGAATTTCCTGTCTCTTCCTAGTCCTGGCTTGCGACTGGAGGGTCCCAAGCCCTGACTGCAAGATCATCCCTCACCTTCTCTGCTTTGCGTTCTTGCCCTCTCCACAAGACCCTTCCTTGCAGGGTTTTGCAGAAGCAGCACCTGCAAAGCAAGCTCGCTGTAGACATAGGTCACACGTTTATTTGTGGGGAGGAGCTGCTGGAGGACAGCACTGAAGCCCCCACCCTGGCCTAACCCACTCCCGGGCTCATCTTGGGCCTCAAAGCGCTGAGGTTGGTGTTCATGCTGGATCTCAAGGGGAGAGCAGGTGGAGTCTGGCATCAAATGCTGCTGGCCCAGTGCTGTGTCTTGGTCAGAGATGGGGAGACCCAGAGGCATGGCCAGAGGCAGGGGATACCCACAAGACATGCTGGATGTCACCACAACTTTCCTGGAGTGAAACACTAAACATCCCTTAGAAGTAGAAATAGAATGGAACGAAAAGTGGAGGTCCCACCACCACCACCCAGTTATCTAGGTGCCGGGTGTTAGTGGACAACTTTTGTTCCTTAACCTTCACAGCTGAGAGACCTCTACCCCGGGCTTTGGGGGTGGCCCCACCTAAATCTCATCTTGAATGGTAGTTCCCATAATCCCCATGTTTCGTGGGAAGGAACTCATGGGAACTAATGAGATTATGGGGGAAGTTGCTCCAAGCTGTTCTCGTGATACTGAGTGAGTTCTCATGAGATCGGATGGTTTCATAAGGGGCTTCTCCCTTCACTTGGCACTCATTCTCTCCCGTGCCACCCTGTGAAGAGGTGCCTTCTACCAGGATTATAAGTTGCCTGAGGCCTCCACAGCCATGCTGAACTGTGAGATAATTAAACCTCTTTCCTTGATAAATTACCTAGTCTTGGGATTGTCTTTATTAGCAGTGTGAGAACAGACTAATACAATAATTGGTACCATAGAGAGTGGGGTGCTGCTGTAAAGATACCCAAAAGTGTGGAAGCAACTTTGGAATTGAGTAATAGGAAGAGGTTGGAACAGTTTGTGGGGCACAGAAGAAGACAGAAAAATGTGGGAAAGTTTGGAACTTCCTGGAGACTTGGAGGGCTCAGAAGACAGGAAGATGTGGGAAAGTTTGGAACATGCTAGAAACTTGTTGAATGCCTTTGACCAACATGCTGACGGTGATATGGATGATGAAGTCCAGGCTGAGGCGGTCTCAGATGGAGATGAGGAACTTGTTGGGAAATGGATTAAAGATCATTCTTGCTGTCCAAGGAGACTGGCAGATTTTTCCCCTGCCCTAAAGATCTGTGGAAGTTTGAACTTGAGAGAGATGATTTAAGGTATTTAGCAAAAGAAATTTCTGAGTGGCAAAGCATTTAAGAAGAAGCAGAGCAGAAAAGTTGGAAAATATGCAGCCTGATGATCTGATAAGGAAAACCCATTTTCTGGGAGAGAAATTGAAGCCTGCTGCAGAACTTTGCATAAGTAACCAGAAGCCAAATGTCAATCACCAAGATATTGGGGAAAATATCTCTATGTTATGTCAGAGACCTTCGCAGCAGCCCCTCCCTTTGCAGGCCCAGAGACCTAGGAAGGAAAAATGGTTTCCTGGGCTGTGTCCAGGGCTGCCGCCCAACTTGCTGTGTGCAGCCTTGGGACTTGGTGCCCTGAGTTCCAGCTGCTCTAGCCATGGCTAAAAGGGGCCAAGGTACAGCTCAGGCCATTGCTTCAGGGGGTGCAAACCCTAAGCCTTGGCAGCTTCCACATGCTATTAGTGCTGCAGGCACACAGAAGACAATTCAGATTTGGGAAACTCCATCTAGGTTTCTGAGAATGTATGAAAATACCTGTATGTTCAGGCAGGAGTCTGCTGCAGGGGTGGAGCCCTCATGGAGAACCTCTGCTAGGGCAGTGTGGAAGGGAAATGTGGGGTTGGAGCCCACACACAGAGTCCCCACAGGGACACTGCCTAGTGGAGCTGTGAGAAGAGGGCCGGCATCCACCAGACCCCAGAACGGCCCATTCAATGACATCTTGCATCATGCACCTGAAAAAACCACAGGCACTCAACACCAGCCTGTGAAAACAGCCAGGAGTGGGGCTATACCCTGCAAAGCCACAGGGATTGAGCTGCCTAAGGCCATGGGAGCCCACTTCTTGCACCAGCATAACCTGGATGTGAGACATGGAGTCAAAGGAGATCATGTTGGAACTTTAAGATTTAATGATTGCCCTATTGTGTTTTGGACTTGCATGGGACCTGTGACTCCTTTGTTTGGGCCAATTTTTCCCATTTGAAGTGGGTGTATTTAACCAATACCTGTACCCTCATTGTATTTAGGAAGTAACTAACATGCTTTTGATTTTACAGGCTCATAGGTGGAAGGGACTTGGCTTGTCTCAGATGAGACTTTGGACTTGGACTTTTGAGTTAATTCTGGAATGAGTTAAGGCTTTGGGGGACCTATTGGGAAGGCATGATTGTATTTTGAAATGTGAGTATATGAGATTTGGGAGGGACCAGTTGCAGAATGACATGTTTTGGCTGTGTTCCCACCACATCTCATCTTGAATTGTAGTTCCCCATAATCTCCAAGTTTCATGGGAGGGACCTTGTGGGGGGTAATTAGATTAGGAGAGTGGGGGGGTAATTAGATTAGGAGAGTGGTTCCTCCATGCTGTCTTCAAGATAGTCAATTCTCACAAGATCTGATGGTTTTATTAAGGGCATAACCCTTTGCTTGGCACACATTCTCTCTCCTGCCAAAGAGAGAGAATGTAAAGAGATGTCATCCACCAGGATTGCAAGTTGCCTGAGGCTCCCTCAGCCATGCTGAACTGTGAGTCAATTAAACCTCTTTCCTTTATAAATTAACCAGTCTCAGGTATGTCTTTATTAGCAGCATGAGAATGGACTAATACACCACCCCACTGCATCTTTGCTGATTTGGAGCTCTCAGTTGCAGAGCCTTGGAAAAACATGCGGAAGAACAGCCAGCTCTGCAGCTGGAGGGTGCTGGCCTTCTGCCCTGTCCCAGGTCTCTGAGGGCTCCGCTGAGCCCCAGGAAGCTTCAGCACCCAAAGTCTCTTGGTGGTGTGTCCACCCCTGCAGCCACCACCTCTGTCTTGGGCATGGCCACCAGCCCAGTTCCTTCCCCCACCTCCCTCTGGAGTCCTGCAATCTCTGAGACTGGGGCCTTGGTAGCGTGCCACCTGGGGTCCAGGCAAGGAGGCACTAATGAGCATCTAAAAATCCAGGGTGCCCAGTTAAATTTGAATTCAGATAAACAAAGAATGTTTGGGTCTTAGTATGTCCCATGCAATATTTAGGACATATACACCCTAACAATTTAATCACTGTTGATGTGAAATTCAGAAATAAATGGGCATCCTGTATTTTATCTGGCAAGCCTAGCAGACAATGTGTGTGGAAAAAAATAAAAGAAGGCACCTGGGAAGCAGCACAGGAGACTGATGGGCAGGAGCTGAGGATGGGTTTCACTCTGTGGGGCTGCAGCAGCCGGGAGGCCAGGGCTACCCACAGGGTCTTCCCTCAGGGCTCAGCCTAAAAACAGCTTTAATGACCTAGGATTCACATACAGTACAGCTAACCCACTTGAAAGTTAAAATTCAATTTTTTTTTAAGCAAATTCGCAGATATATGCAGCCATAACCACAAACAGTTTCAGAACATTTTCATCATCTCAAAAAATAAAACCCTATATCCTTTCATTATCACCCACATCCCTCCCATCCATCCGCCCCTGGTAGCCACTGAATGTCCCATCCCTCAGCCCTGGCTCCACACTCTCTGTGGATCTGCCTGTTCTGGACATTTCACATACATTGAATCACACTCTGTGGCCTTTTAGGCCTGGCTTTGCTCTCGCCACATCATGTTTTCAAGACCCAGCCCCATCGAAGTGGGTGTTGGTGCTTCATTCTGTGAAAAGAAAATAAATCTTGGGACACCAAAGTCACAGCCAAGGGAAAAGTCAAGCTGGGAACTGTGTCAGGCTAACCTGCCTCCCATTTAATTCTTAAATAAGATAGCTACAAAGATGTTTGAAAAGTTGCATACGTCATTAAAAAAAACTTCTTTAAATAATTAAGGTTATTACATCTGTGAAATTTTCTGCGTGTTCTTTCAAAGTACTTGTGCCATTAAGTTACAGAGCTTTGACTCCTGGGCCTAAAAATAACACAAGGTTCTGCTAAATATTAAATACTGACAGTAGTTAAGTCCTCACCTTCAGACCTGGTAGAAGATGCCAGCCAAAATAAAGTGCATTCGTGAGACACAGGGCCAGAAATTAAAACTTTTCAGCTCCTCAGTTCCCAGGCACCATTACAGAAGAGTGGGCGCATGAGAGTGTAAGGGCTGATTTTGAGAAATAAGTTTACTTTATAAATTAACCATTCGTGTTGAAGGCACACTGAACAGCATATGAGCCCCTGGGTCAAATTAACATGCTTTTCTTGGGCCATTAATCCACTTGTTTTGTTTTGTTTAAACTTGTAAGTTCAGGGGTACATGTTCAGGTTTGTTACATAGGTAAACCTGTGTCATGGTGGTTTGTTGTACAGATTGTTTTGTCACCCAGGAATTAAGCCTAGGACCCATTAGTTATTTTTTCTGATCTTCTCCTTCCTCCCACCCTCCACCCCCTGATAGGCTCCAGTATCTGACATTCCCCTCTATGTGTCCTTTGATACATTATAATATTCTGTGAAAGGAGGTGCTTATTTTATTTACTCTCCTCTCTTCTACAATATGTAACACAAGTTCTGTCTACAATAAATGCCAAAATTATAAATAAAAATCTGACCTTGTACCAAAAAATGTTACAACCTCACTTTTTTTGTCATATTATTATACATCTTGTCTTTTTCAAGTATTCTGTATTTCATTTATTATACCTTTGCCATCATTTAAAACCACACATATCTAGTACAGAGAGGGACAATGGCACTGTAAGTTACTTCAGAGTGCAAGCAACAATTTCCTCATTTTTATGTCAGTAAATATTATTAAGACTAATTTGATAATAGAGTTAAATGTTATATCATCAATAACAGTTTTTAATAGATCCACCCTGTAGCTTGTAGTGTAAAAAATAAGAATCTATATGTTATTTCATTCTTAGATATGCAGGTAGACTCTTATGGGATTAACTGATGTTTTCAACAATCATTACGTTAAATAATATCCTAAACTATAATAATAATCTGTGAAATGAATACATCTCGGTTAAAAGAAGACAAATGACCTGACAATAAGGGCAGGTCCATCAGCTGCTGATGATAAACACATCGTGGCATGCTCATAGGATGGAATATTTCTCAGCAATAACAAGCCACCAGAAGTATGACTGAGCATATCTTGGGTGGCTAAAATCAGGGACTTCCCAGCATCCCAGATCTAGACCAAAAGTGTTCTTTCATTGTGTCTTTATGAGATTTTTAAAATTTGAGTATTTCCAAATCTAAGAAACCAGAGACTTTACCTACATGATCTTTAGGTGATCCAGTGTGGTGTGTGAAGAAACTGCCAATGCATTACTCATTGGTTCAGACATGGCTATTAGAAAAGTATGTAATTAATCCCCTTCCTGAACTGTCATTATTATGCCCCCTAGAAACACAGGGAAAGATCTGTCTTGGAATGTGAGGAAGAGGGAAGTTTTTTCTCATTTCATTTTTTGGAAATACCACAGCGGGAACAGTTGTGTACAAAACTTTTCTACTGGTTATCCACATTTTCTTTGTCTACCTCAGGTTGAGGTACATAGTGTTCCACATGTGATGAAGAACAGAAAGAAAAGACTCAACCACAAATTATAGTGTAGATGAAACATCATTTCTGACTGCCTAAATTGTCCCTCTTGTTCAAGACATCCTTGGTTGTCTTATATGAGTTCACAGAGGGCTTTTTTCCCTTCTTCACATTTTATGATGTTCTTGCTCCTTCTCTCCTTACTTAGGACATGTGGTTCGATGTTTCTAAAATGGCCTGGTCTTCTACCTTCAAGCTGCTGGTTTTCATTGGAATGTCCCAAAACCCAGGGTATCAGTTGACACTGGCATTTTTAGAACATCACCACCCTAGAAACTTGTCACCTGTTCTGGAGTGGATCAAAGGACAATCTGAAGGACACATACAGCAGCTTTGCTTTGATGATCCCTTTGTTCTTGATAGCATACATGTGCTTTCTGAGCATTGCTCTTTGGTGGGAGCCATTTTCTGGGGTAAGAGGTGACATGGCTCCCAGACAATGAAGAGTTTTAGCTGATGTTGCCAGGTAATGCCTTGACTGTGTCCATTCATTGCAACTGGAGAGACTGTTTAGCTAAGATCCCTTGGTTCATTACATTGCCCTTGTGATCCGAGTCATGTATGAGACACAGGGTTGTCAGGTTCTTTTCTTTCATTGGTTCATCCATTTAACAGATATTTTCAGGTTGTATTATATGTCAGGCATTGTTCTAGCTTCCAGGAATAATAATTCTGTGGTATCATAGAAGCACTTCTGCCCTCATGGAGTCTATCTACATCTTTCATGGTGAATATGGTCCAGATACAAAGAAGACTACATAACATTCACAGTTTTTATAAATAGTAATGGATAAAGTGTATCAGTAGGCAGGAGTGGTTGTAGATAGTGTGGACAGGCAATGCTCCACTGGGAGGGGAACATTTCAGTAAAAATATAAAAGATATACAGGAGCAAATTGTGTGGCCATGTATATTTAGACAAAAAAAAACCTTCCTAACTATGTTATAATTTATTCATTCTATTTTTGACAAACATTTGGATACATTCCCTGTTTTAGCCATTATGAATAAAGCTGCCGTGATTATAAGGATACATTTATATGGTATATATATTTACAGGAACATTGCTTAGTCACAGGGAGAGCATCTGTTTGGCTTAAATAAATACTTAAATACAGTTTTATTCTAAATGAATGCAGACATTCACTATGCTTTGAGCATGCTCCAATTGCCCCACACATTCTTCCATAGCATAATTTGAAATAATTTTGTTGAGGTTCAATTTACATTATTTAAAATTCATCAAGTGTAAATGAATAATTTGTAAAATTTTACACATTATTATTTCAAAATATGTTACATGTGACTGTATAATCACTGCCACAAAAAAGAAGTAGAGCATTTCCATTACCACGAAAAGTTCAGTCTGGTCCTTTTCATTAAATTCTCTCCTTGTACATGATGCCTGTGACAAAATTATTCTATTTCAGTTACTGTAATTGTGATGTTAACATTTATGTGGTCTTTTGTGTCTTATTCTATTAACTCATAATAATTCCTTTGGAATCATCCAAGTTGTACCTGTCAGTAATTTCTTACTTGTTATTTGCCGAGAAATAGTTCATGGTATGGGCACACCACAATGTGTTTATGCATCAGCAGCTAATGGACCTTGCACATTAATGTTTTTGAGGTCATTTGTCTTCTTTTAACTGAGTTGTAGGAATTATGTATATACAAATCTGAATACCAACATTTATCAAATATATGTATTTCAATATTTCTCTCAGGCTATGGCTGTCACTTTATTTGTTAACAGTGTCTTATGAAGTCTAGATTTATACATTTTATTTTATGCTTTCTGCATGTGTATCCTATCTAAGAAGCCATTTCCTATCTCAGGATCACAATAAATTTCTCCTACGCTTTTTTCATACAAAATATGTAATTGTGTCTATTCCATTTAGATCTCAAATTCATTTGAAGTTAACTTTTTAGATGTACTTTGGTGAATTAGTATTCATATATTTATATATGGGTATTCAATCTCTCCAAGAGTATTTATGTAAGTATCCATTCTTCCCTTTGAATTGTCTTCATATATTTCTTGATAAAAAATTATATACATGTGTAAATATATTTACATACACACATATACATTTATATATGTATGTGTGTGTATATGTATGTCTGAGCTTTCTATATTATTACAATTATTTATAATTATTTCCTTAGGTAATAACACACAGTTGTAAATACTGTAGCTTTATAGTATTTATTTCAGATAATGTGTCTGTAAATGTGACTGTTTTTCATTATTTTCACTAATTTAGATTCTTTATATTTTCAAAGTACTTTAAAAATTGGCTTATCAAGTTTTACAAAGCTCTTTGCTGAACTTTTACTGAATTGTGTTGATGCTGTATATTAATTGGGGAAAATTTACATATTAATTATATTGAATACTCTGATATGTGAACATGATGGCTCTCTATTTGGGTATTCTGTAATTTTCCTCAGTACTTTCTTGAGGTTTTTCAGGGTAATATTTGATTTTCATTGCTGGTCTATAAAAATACACATTGACTTTTCATACATTTGGCTTATATACTGTGGCTTCACTCAACTCATCTATTTAGTTTTAGTAACGATTTCTAGACATATTTGGATTTTCCTGTTTTACAAATTATTGAGAGATTGAGAGATGGAAGGGGTTGGGGGTAGAGGGAGTCTGGTAAGATGGTGGAATAGTAGGTTCCTAGCCCTGATTCCCTCAAAGAAACATCTATTTGGCGACTACCTACAGGGAAGAATGCTTTTGTGAGAACTCCAAATACCAGTGTGAGATTGCAACACCCAAAAAGAGCTCAAAAGCAAACACAGACTCATTAAAAAGGATAAGAGGAATGATTTTACTTTGTTTGCTTTACCATTTCCATATCTAGAACAATACTGTACTGCGAAGGATATCCTCAGCCCATTATTTTTCCACTGGGAGAAAAGTAGATCAAAGTGGATATTCAGCATCTACTTGGGAAAGAATTTTAATACTTAGAGTGCTTGAAGATAACTGGGACCAAAGAAAGGAGGTGAAACACTCAGTGACTGGTGCATGCAAATTTCAATGAGCCCCACAGTGCTTCAAGTGACCTCATCCAACAAAGCTACCAAATCAAGGGTGGTAAAACCAGCAGACATTTCTGACCATGAAGCACAGCCAGTCGGCCAAATCCATCAATAGGCTCAACCACCTGACCGGACAAGAGCACTAGGCCACACTTAATGGTGAAGGACTTTTCCTGCTGAAGCCAACTGTAAAGACTAGAAAAAGTGACCACCTTCTCAAAAATATGTATACCAGCCCAAGGACACAAGAATCATGAAGAATCGGGGAAACATGACACAATTTAAATAAACTAATAAAGCTTCAGTAATGGACCCTAAAGAAATAGGAATTGACAAAGTGCCTTTAAAAATTGGAAGCAATTATTTTAGACAATAAGCTCAGTGAACTATATGAGAACACACAGAGACAACTGAACAAAATTAGGAAAGCAATACATAAAGAAAATCAGAAGTTATGCAAATAATAGAAACCATAAAAATAAACACAGAAATGTTAATGCTGAAGAATATAATGACTAAACTGAAAAATTTAATAGAGTGTTTTAACAGCAGATTCAGTCATGAAGAGGAAATAGCAAAGTTGCAAACAGGTATCTCAAAAGTATCCAGTCAAAGGTGCAAAAAACAAAAAAGTAGCAAAAGATAAAGAGTAAAAAAATCTATGAGGCTTATGAAACATTATCATATAAAGCAATATATGCATTATGTGGAAACAAGAGATGAAACAGAGGCAGGAATAGAAAGCCTACTTTGAAAAATACTGACTGTGAACTTGCTGAATTTGAGGTGGGAGGTGGACATCCAGTTTCATGAAGTTCAAGAGCCCTTAAGTAGGTTGAACATGAAGAATCTTACACCAAGATATATTCTAATAACATAGTCAAAAGTCAAAGACAAAAAGTGAATTTTAAAAGCAGCAACAGAAAATCAACGCATCACATAACTATTAGCGCAACTCTCAGAAGAAACCTTTCAGGCCAGGGCAGAGTGGGATAATATATTCAAAGTATTGAAAGAAAAGCTGCTATTTAAGAACACTTATATTTGCTAAAACTCTCCTTCAAAATAAAGGAAAGACAAAAATTTTCCTTTATCTTTCCTTTGACTTCAATTTATACTGCAAGGATACAGTAACCAAAACAGCATTTTGCTGGTATAAAAACAAACACATAGTCCAATGGTACAGAATAGAGAATCTAGAAATACAGCCAAACAATAACAACCTTTGACAAATCAGACAAAAACATGCGCATACATAATAAATGGTGCTGGGAAAATTGGGTGGCCACATGTAGAAGAATGAAGCTGTGTATCTCTCACCATATCCAAAGAGTAACTCCCGGTGGATTAGAGACTAAATCTAAGACCTGAAATCATAAAATTCTAGAAGAAAAACCTAGTAAAAACAATAAACCACAAAGGAAACAGACATACAGAATGGGGAAAAGAATCCGAACTATACTTACAATTAAGCAGTAATGTGCAGACTCTGCAGGGAACCCAAAAAAATCGGCAAGAAAAAGAAATCTTATTTAAAACTGGGGAAACTGCCCTTTAACTTTGGCTTTTATTAAGAGGAAAGACTGAAAAGACATACTTTTATCAGTATTTGGATAAGGAAGAAATATAATTTTAATAAAAATAAATGCAAAATAATATATTTGAAGAATGGTGTGTCTACATATGCTTGTATACATACATGTATGTAGATACATACATACATAAAGACATACAATGGAATAATATTTAGTCATACAACAGAATAAAATGCTGTCATTACTGTCGACACAGATGATCCTGGAGGGTATTATATTAAGTGAGATAAGCCAGGTGCAGAAAGAAAAATACTACATTATCTCATTCATATGAGGGATCTAAACAAACTGGTCTCATAGAAGTAGAGAGCAGAATGGTGGTTACCAGAGGTTGGAGTGGTTAGAGAGGGGAACAGGATGTGGAGATCTTGGTCAGAGGACACATAATTACCATTAGATAGATAAAATAAATTTCAAGAAATCTATTGTTTAGCAAGGTGGCTATAGTTACTAATGATACATTGCATTCTAGAAAATTGCAACGAGAGTGGATAAGTGTTCTCACAACAAAAATGATGACTATGTTAGATAATGCATTTGTTATTAGCTAGATTTAGATTTAACCATTCAACATCATGCTATATGTAATAAAATCATCCAATGTCATCTTAAATTTTAAAAATTCAAAAAGCATGCTTAGAAAAATTATTATTCAAGCTAGCATGGAATATATAGCTAAATATCTTTAGGTGGTAAGTACAATTAAAATAATTTCAAAAGTAATAACAGAGATTTGATTACCAATAGTAGCTATGTAAGAGTACACTTCAAGAAGAAGTGTTTTCCTGTGTGAAGGTAAAATGAGAACTAAGGAGTGAGAGACATGCCTTGGGAATATCAAATCCTGGTGGACACTGAACTGAAGGAACCGCATAGTTTTTGTACCAGTGCAGAAGTGTGACATGATCTGACCTAGTATTGAGTTGCAATGAGACGTCAGGAGTCAAGGATGGAAGTGGAAACCAGGTAGGGGGAGAGAGAGGATGGGGATTCAGATCAGGTGATGAGCAGCCATGGGGAGTGAGAAGCAGCTGAATTCTTGTTTCTTAAATGTGGGGTCCACAGGATGTGAGTGTGAGAGGGTGAGGGTGGTGGCCTGGATAGCTAACTGGAAGGATGGAGATGCTGTGGGCAGAGCAAGTCCAGGGAGAAGAATGCAGTGTGAACAGTCTGTGTGCAACACTTGGAGCTTCCCCTCCAGCCCTGTGTCAGGAGGAGCTTGCCTCTATGCCTTTGCACATGCCAGCCTCGGGGCCCAGAAGGATTCTCCTGCTCTGGCAGAAAAACTCCAACTGCCTTCTCAAGGGTCCCAGCTGTGACACTGTCCCTGTACTCACACCCCATCCATCCCTCTTTGCTTCGTGTGCATGCTGGACCTCACACATGTTGCACAGCACCCCAGAAGTCAGGATGGAGTGCCATGAGTTCTTCAACCCGGTGTTTGTCAGAATGCCTGCACCTCAGTGATCCCCACATGACAGGGGCTCACCCAGTGACTGGCTGGGGACCTGCTGGACCCCTGGGTCTGCTATTCACAGGTCCTGCCGCCTTGGGCCGCTTACCCCGCCCCCACGGACCTCCGCACCTGTGAAATGGGTGTGTCCTTTCTCCTCACCACCTCTGAGGGTCCTGTGGGGACGGCTCCACGCCTAAGATCCCGAAAATCTCGAGCAGTGCGCCTTCTGCTGGGAGGTGACAGGGTCTTTGCCCACACCCTTTCTGGGCGCCAGTTGGCATGGGGTAAGGCAAAGCCAGAGGGAGGCGGAGGGGCTGCCGGCGATTGTCCACTTCCTGGGTAGTGGACTCATTTTCCTGTTAATGGTCGCCTTAACTATGGAAGAGGCCAGCGTAGACCATTTTACTGAGCACCTGCTAGTTTCTTGTTACTGATGTGTTACCCACTATCACCCGTATTTGTTTAAGAGAAATAAGCGACTCAGAGCGCGGGGTGTGGGTCCTGGAGAGGAAGGGAAATGTGGGCCGGGCATGTACCGGTGAGGTAAGTAAGGGGGGTCTCAGGAATGGTTGAAGTCCTGACTGCCTACACTGCATACACTGTGGCTGGGGTTGAGTTTGACTCCGTCCCAGCTCAGTTGGGAAGGATCTTGACCAGACACTGCCACCCGAGGGCTTTGATGCGTGGTCTATGAATGGGGTGGCACCCCCAGTCCGCCCCTTGCTGGGCTGAAGGGCCCGCCTGTGGGGTGTGACAGCTTCTGCCCGTGATCACCAGGGGGCGCGCGAAGCTGCCGCTGGCAGCAACAAGGAGCTGCATTCCGGCAGCCCAGGCTCCAGCACCAGACAGATTGAGATTTCTGTGGGTCTCTGTCACCTTTTCGCGGGGCAGGAGTGAGCGGAACCTTGCCCGCCAGGGTCAGAAGCCACGGGAGCTGGAGCCTGAGGAGGTGCTGGGGCCCTGTCCAGCGCTGACCAGCCTGGCAGCGGGTCCCAGTGCGACCCGTGAAGGGAGGGTGCTTGGGCTCCTGGTGGCCAGTGGCACCTGCTTCCTGAGCCACTGATTCTGGCGAGTGCTGGGGGCGCCGCGGGGAGGCGTCGCGGAGCTGCGAGGACCCGGGGCGGGGAGGGCCCTGCTGGTCACTGAGGGATCTCAGGCGCCCAAGTGGATCTCCTGCAAGTTCGGCTCAGCCACCCGCCACTTGCACCCCCGGTTTTTCTTTCCAGAGCTGGAGGAATTGATTCCAGCTCTGCTAAACTCCGGGATGGTTCTTCTTCGTGATACGGAAAAACCAGGAAAAGGGGAATTGGGTGTGCAACAGACTCCAAGTGAATTCGAATCCTTTCGCTCCGGATTCTGTTGGGGGCATGGGGATGATTCTTGTGGTGAAGACATGGAAGCCAATGCTCAGGAGCTGGGAGACGAAACGTGGCCTGCTGAAAGTACTGCAGTGACTGAGAGCAACGCGAGGTTAGGGCGCACAGCAGTTTCAGGAGCTGCAGAAAATTGCTCTGGAGGCTTTGGTTCTGTGTTTCCTGTGTGAAGAGGCAGGATGGATATATTAGGTGATCAGAAAAGCCTTAGGCCCACTCTGCAGTGCGCAAAGCGCTCTGAGAGGAGCACAGGCTCTACTGCAGTACCTGGATGGCTTCCTCACGCAGTTCTGTATTTCTCTGCCTGGGCAGAAGATGGTGCTATGCTTACACAGGATGAATATTGTCATGCTGGAAGTTTAGCTGATGCTGAAGTGAAAACTGCAGAATCATGAGTTAACTTTAAAGAAGCAAAGTTGAAGGGTCTTCTTTTGCAAGGTAGCTTGGGCTTGAGCTACATTCATTCAATGTCTTTGGTTCCCAAGGATACAAAATCTAGTAGTGTTTTTATATCTGGAGTCTCAATCCCAGATGCTGCCTCTGAAGAAGATGAAGATGACTGGGGATCCAACAAAATTATGGTAAACACAGGTGATCTTGGACGTGTAACAGGGATCTCTAGTCCACAGGTTGAAGAGGGCGACAGTCGTTTTCTTGCAAATGAAGTTTTACAGGAGGATTATACCCAGCTACCGAAAGAGATATTTTTTCGCTTGCCCTCACAGTGGTACGTGCTGCTGGTGCTGAACCTCTTCCCAGAAATGGAGACCAGTGCATGAATTCACACAGGCTAGATTACCTTGATACCACAAGTGCTTTCCTGAGAGTTTACAAAGTTGGTAAAAGTTATGATTCCTCCAGATCCAGAGAGAAGACCTTCAGCCATGGTCCTGGTAAGCATTCAGTACTGTTGTCTGCTTCTAGAAGGAGGGCAGAACGGTAACAAATAGAATTGAAGCCTGGAAAGTTCAAAAATTTACTTTTAGAATAATAACTCAAGGAAGCACAGATGGCAGAGGCTGCAGCTGAAGTAGAGCACTCTGTTGGTGGGAAAGCCACATGTCCCACACCCAGAGTAATGAGTCATTCAGCCTATTGGAAGGCACATGAGCTGCTCCATCAACCTTCCTGCATACTGACCTACTCATGTCCCACCTCCTCCAGAAACTGTGACAGGAGGAAGCTAGGTTGAAATCATTGCTGGAATCCCGGTTCTAAATACTTTCACTATTGGTGTCAGTAGTGTTACCACTTGGGACTTTTATTTGTGAATTACAGTTGAAAGCTGCATTTTTACCTATGTCAGGCTTTTGTCTGATCTTACCAGTCTTTCTTCTGTAGGATACCAGTCACTGTTGGATATTACACCATCCTGTCCAGGAATAGCCACTGTGGTGGTGTGCTGGTTATAGCTTGCTGTTGCTTGGTAATACAAGATATCTTTCCCTGTAGTGACTTGTAAGAAGAACTCAAGGGCGTTGTTACAAAAATATTCTCCCTTCAAAAAGGGAAAAGCTAAAAGACTCATTACTACTCAGCCTTCAATATACCTGTGTGTCAATCTTATATTTATTTTTTAATAAAAAACTATAAAATATACTTTTATATCCAACTGTTAGTGCTTTGTATACACTGCGTGAAGCCTGAGGTGGTAATTCTGTGGAAGCATTACCTTGGGAATTTGCTGTCTTTGCTGTAAGCTTGTAGAATTAAGCATTGTAGTTCATAGGCATTCTCTTTGAAACAATTATGTGAAATGTACAGCTGTTCTTGAGGAACTTTGAAGCTAGTGCATTGAAAAATGCTCTTTTTCCTCCTTTGTAATGCTGTATTAATGAAGTATAATAATTCACTGGTTTTGTAATTTTTTCTGGTAATGTTCTTCTCTGACTCCTTAAAAATATCCTCCCTGCGCGGTGGCTCAAGCCTGTAATCCCAGCACTTTGGGAGGCCGAGAGGATCACGATCAGGAGATCGAGACCATCCTGGCTAACACGGTGAAATCTACTAAAAAACACAAAAACTACGATGTAATCCTGTAGTCCAGCTACTGCGGGAGGCTGAGGCAGGAGAATGGCGTTGGCGGAGCTTGCAGTGAGCTGGCCACTGCACTCCAGCTGGGTAAGCGAGACTCCGTCTCAAAAAAAAAAAAAAAAAAAAATATCCTCCCTCCTCCCAAGTTTTGTACTTGATTTTGTGGTTAGTCTGTTTCTAAATGTCTTGTGCAGTTTCTCTTCAATATTCATGTATATAAACTGATCCTGGTGATCCTGTACATAGCTGTTTGAAATGCTAGAATGACTTCTTTCATTCCAGGTTTTTCACAAAATATATTTTATTTGTGATTAGTCATTTGACAAATAATACCAGC